>NC_143056.1:57180000-57385000 GCF_052426305.1 Pelodiscus sinensis | reverse complement strand
ATACCCATATTGAATAATTGTTATTTTCGCCGAAGTACATGTTTTACTAAATATTTTAATTATTTTTCCTGGTATGCTGCATTATGCGCTTGAGTTCATCCATATTCTTAGAATGCTACTCACAGCATAGTACTTTACTGGCAACTTAGATGTTGGTTCAAACTCATCCTAGCACAAATGCATTTTGCACAGCTACCCATCTCACTAACTTCAATGGGATTGGACTAAATGTACATCAGTGCTAAACTTGCCCAATTTTATATGTTGTTTTCCTTATTTTCTAGCTCAAAGAGTGGAATGAACTCAGAGAGGAAAGTCAAGAATGTTTTTGACCAGCACTCTTCTGAACATTATTAGATTTGCTGCCAATTTCTCTCCTGAAGGTTCATGGTTGCAATGTCAGTGAAACAACCAAAAGTCATTCTAATGAAATGACTGCTAAGACATCAATAAATTCCATGAGTTTTTGTTGTTTTTAAATGAATTTTCAAGTGAATAATAGGCCAGGTAAATAACCATCTACCTGATAAAAATGGGAACCTTTTTGTGTTTAAAATAGATCAAGTGAAACAGAGTGAGTGAATTACCCTTTCATCTATTAAAAATAGCAAGGGTTTCCAGTAAAAAGATTAAAGTACACTGACTGTGAAAGCTTATATTTAAATACCTATCTAATCTTCAGATAACAAATAACTTTAGCCTTCAAATCTCTCACCCTTTCTGAGCATTCATTTCATCTCCTCAAAAATAAATATGAAAAAATATCACATCATCTTTTTTTTCCATAATATGATCTAGCATCAGTCATTTGTATTGATTCATCAGCCCTGATGCTCCAAGCAACATTAAATGATAGTAACAAGACCTCAATATCACTGCAAGCTTTTATACAGGAAGCCAATGCTTTTTGCTAGCTATTAATCCAGTGAGGAATTCTGCCTGCTTTTACTAATTCAAAGTTGATCCAGTTTCTTGTTGGTATCCTAACAGGAAGCACCCAGAAAGTCCTTGTTGAGTAACTTTTGCTGTCTAAGAAGCTGAGGCTGAAAGCTGCACTACAATTTCAATAAGATAATGATAATATAAAATATATTTTATAAAACCAATCTAGTAGTATGCACACAATTGTTTGACTTAGTAATCACCCCAGAACACATAGGCTATGTCTACACTAGGAAACTATTTCAAAATTAGTAAATCTGACTTAATAGCTCCTGATTTAACAAATTTGAACTGGTGTGTTCACTCTATGGGGAAGCCTCAAAATTATTCTCCGGTAATGTGGACACACTATTTCGGACTTATAGTGCCAGGAAGCACTGGGGAGTAATTAGTTCAAGTTACTCTGGGGAGTAATTATTTCAAAATAGCAGCACCGGAGCATCCACACTAACGCTATTTCATAATAACTATTTTGGAATTAATGTTACTCCTGGTGAAAATCAGTACAGATTTCAAATTCTGCAGCCCATTATTTTGAAATAATGGGTTTGGTAGTGTGGATGCTCCGCTTATAAATTCAGCCTTGGGGGGAGAAGTTATTTCAAAACAAAGTCCTAGTGTAGACCAGGGAATAGTTACTTTTCTCTTTTGTTTTGAAAAAAACAATGACTGTCTAAACATAAAGCTGTCCTGACATTTTATTCATACAGAGTTTCCTGTACATCCTTTAGAAACACGTTTGGACTTTCAGTCCCCAGAGCTGCCTCATTACTCTGCTTGGCAAACTTTTGTGGAGATTAAACCTGTAAATAAGAGGGGCTCTGGACCTTTCACACTCAGATACATCAAGGAGCTTGTGTAAAATCTACCTCTCCTCAGGGACTGAAAAAATATAAGGGCTAAAAATATTTACCAGTTGGAAGAGACAGCAAAGCAGCACCCAAATACAAATGGCCAATTAGGGCTACAGCTGCTTCTTGCTCAAGGATTTAAAGGACTGGTTACCCATAATTCCCACCCCTTAAAAAAAAGTTCAGAAACACACCGTAACAAGGAGAATTAGTGCTAGAGAATTCAGCAATAACCTAGTACTGACATTTAAAATAGTTTCCAAGGAAGGCCTAAGTTCCTACCTTTCTGATAACTAGACATCTATGAACACTGCAGCCTGAAGTTTTCACAGTGGGTAACTGGACTATTTGCGATAGTTATTATGTGTTTTACTTTTTTGGGGGGTGTTATAATTGTAACAAAAGTCTACAGCTGCTTCCTGTGCTTAAAGTTTACCACCACTACTTCAATGCGGCTGAGTTACAATTCCTGCAGGAACCAGAAGCTCTGAATTTCCTGACTTCTGTGCATATAAAATCTCAATATAATGTTGTGTAAGCCTATAGCTCCTTCTGGAAAAGTACATTCATCTTCAGGAAATGACACTGTGATTCTACAGGTTACTATGTCCTGTGCAGCTGCTGACTTCTTCTTCTACCCCCTCTGAATTGCCCAAAACTTACACTGCAAAGCATGAAAGTTATCTTGGCCAAGCTCATCTTTAAATACTCTTGCAGTGTGGCAACATTTGCACCCAGACAGCTAATCCATTTCCCAACTACTGGAACTGGCCCTGAGCTCTTTGGACAATAGCTTGATGATACTGCTCTTCTCCACTGCTAAGTGCCCTTCCCTACCATACTTTTGAAAGAAGATGAATGGAAAGGTGTTCTGTGACTGCGGGGCCTGAATTGGATCCTTTGTACGATCATGACTCTGGACAGTGCTCTTTGAGAAGCATTTTTTAGGAGCTTGGACACTGTTTGGGGTACTCTGCTTGCTTTTCCCTTCTGGATCACTGATTTCTAGTATTTGACCTCACACCTGCTCCTGTTTTCTCCTTCATTGCCCCAAGTACTTAATTGCAACCTGAGTTTAGTGGTGCCTCCCTCTTAGTTGGGGGTCAAGCTCCCACCCTCCTGTCCCAGTACTCACAAATGATAACATGGTTTTTACCAGATATGTCCTTCCCCAAGACCTTCCTCACAGTCTTTCCCATACAAAACATCTGAGCTAACCCAGTCCCAAGCTATCCAAACCTCCCAGCAGATCCTGGATGTACACTGTCAAACCAGCCATATTCCTAGCACTCAGGGCACGTCTAGACTACATGGCTCCGTCAACGGAGCCATGTAGATTAGGGTTGTAGGCAAAGGGAAATAAAGCAGTGATTTAAATAATTGCCACTTCATTTAAATTAAAATGGCTGCCGCGCTGTGCTGATCAGCTGTTTGGCGTCACAGCACTGTAGTCTGGACGCTCTGCTGTCAACATCAAAGGCATTTGTCGACCTCCCCGTTATGCCTCGTGAGATGAGGTTTACCGGGGCGGTCAACAAATGCCTTTGATGTCGACCGTAGAGTGTCCAGACTACAGTGCTGTGCCACCAAACAGCTGATCGCCACAGCACGGCAGCCATTTTAATGTAAATGAAGCGGTGATTATTTAAATCACTGCTTCATTTCCCTTTGCCGAGTAAACAAATCTACATGGCTCCATTAATGGAGCCATGTAATCTAGACATGCCCTCTAAATGCCCATGTTGTTGGTATTATTTACCTACAAAACTAAATTTGCTACATTTCCTGCTTTCACATCACTAAAAATAAACTCAATTTTAAATCCATAAGACAAAATACTTTTTCTCTTCCTCAATTACACATTGACTCTCTCTAGTCTATCGCCCTCAGGACCTGACTGATGCCGAACCAGAGAATTTGCTGAGCCATGGAAGGTCAGTATTGTCTAGCTGCTTTACCAACACCTCCACTGCTTGCTAGGCTCTTAGAATATAGTTAGGTGTAAATTAGAGTTAAATAATATCACAGAACGCTGAAAGCCAGGGCTGGTGGCTGTAAACAAACTTTATGAAACCACAGGAAACTTGGCCAAACCCATGATAAATAAACATCCCTAACTAAAATCATGCCAGACCATGGATGTTGCTGGACCAGAGAGTGTCAAACTAAAGAGATTCAACTTTAGTGCACAGAGACTTCTTGAGTGCATGGACATTATCAGAAAATGGAAGTTTATAATCAGGAACTGAGACTAATTCTAAGAGCCCCATTCTTATTATGTCAAGTCTGCTATAAAAGGTGAAATAAGTACTACTAATACTGACCATTGAGCCAGGTACCCAAGACCAAAGCCATTTAACGTTTTCTGGCTTAGATTTTCCAAGGGGCATGAGAGTTTGAGAACTACCAAAACCTATTAAATTTTGATGGGAATATGGTACCTAAGTGCCTTGGGTTCCTTTGATAGTTCCAATGAATTTTCAAAACTAACATCTTAAATTCTGCCTTGAAATCAAAAGCAGGTCTTGCTCACTACACCATGTCAAGAACTCCTGCTCTAAAGCACCACGTATCAAATAGCTTGCCACACTTTTAATCAATTTCAGATTTCTGTCTGATATACAGCACATTGCAGTACTCTAGCCCTGAATTAACAAAAGTTTGGATTGTAGTAACCACATTCACACCAGAAAGAAATGGATGCAATCTCCTAACCAGAAGCAGATGAGAAAAACAATACTTGTCCCCCAATAATACTCAGCGCTAATACTTCCAGATTACAAACTTACATAACTAAATGTGGGCACACACTCTCAGTTAGAGGGCTAGATATCATTTCCCCCCATTCCCGCATCAATTCTGGTTGCTTTCTCAGTCTAACAATATTATCTCCATCCTATCTGTCCTAAATTTCAGCTAACTAGCTCTTATCCATACCTCTTTTTCTTACAAATGCTAGTCCACATATTCAATAGCACTAGCAAAGTCAAGTGAAATACAGACATAGAGCTGGGTGACATCACAATCCTGAAACATCCACTGCCCATACTTTCTCAGGAACTCTCTTTACAAAGCTATAGAGATGTTGAGCAAGAGAAGAGGCAAGATGGCAAACTATGGAGTGTCATACGATAGTGCCCTGAGAAAAGAAAAATGATTGCTTCATACCACCTTCTCTGAATGCTCAGTAAAGGATGAGTATGGCTACTCAACAGCAGCCCCAATGACACAATCTGTACAAGAGCCAAGACTATCGTATGATCAGAAGTATCAAAGGCATCTGAGAGACCTAACAACATAGCATTGGCACCCAACGGTCATCCATTGCCATTATCATTTAATTTATATCAGTGGTTCCTAACCAGTGAGATGCCCTTTCTGGGGGTGCAAACACAAATTAAGCACAGGCACATAAGTACAACTAATTTGTTTAATCAAACCTATGTATTTATTAACATTATTCATTTTTAATGATTACTGTAATATACAAACAAAAAAATTATTTTCAAGTTTTTAAGCTAATTGTAGTGAGATTATCTCCCTACAAAATACAGTATACCATCATGGTTTACCTTCTACAGTACAATATTAGGTTAGGTCAGGTTAGATTAGGCTAAGTTGTAAAAAAAAAGTTATAACTTATTTTAGTTGTGTGTTATTTTATACTTGTATATGTATGAGGTTTTTTTTTCTATATTCTGTTATTGTTATCGTAGAGAAATAAACCAAACAAAATGGGTCACATGTAGTTTGACTTGCAGTAATTTGACTCCCAGTAATAACTAATTGCAGTTTTTCATTTCAGTGACCCTTGCCATGTTGAAGAAGCACAAATGGACTCTTTCCAAGGATATTTTTCCACTGGAGATCTTGATATGGCAAAGAAATGGATACTGGATCCATTTCTTTTTAACCTGAATTCCATCAACGATAGTGATTTAATGAAAGATGATCTCATTGAATTATGAGACAATTGCCAAATCCAAATGGAGTTTGAGACAATGAACCTTGAGAATTTCTGGTGTGTTCAACTAATATTGTTTCCACAACTGGCGAAGATCCTTGTGCCATTTGCGACTACATACTTGTGTGAGATAGGATTTTCATCATTCATACACATCAAAACAAATGCCAGAAACTGCTTAAATGCAAGTGATGACATGCGTCTGGCTATTTCAAAAAAAGTTCCTCGTTTCTCTAACATCATTGAACAAAAGTAACAGCAGAAGAATCACTGAGCCGGTAAACTATAAAAAAGTATGTAATTTTTCATGTATTCTTAATTTTACTGCAAAATTAAAATAAATATATAATTCTAAAAAAAGTGTGTAATTTTTCATGTATTCTTAATTTTACTGCGAAATTAAAATAAATATATAATTCTATCTCTTTCATTCTATAGTTATGTTATATCTTAGGTTTAAAGAACTGACCTACTTCAACTATTTTTAATAAGGGGTGCGAGAACATATTTTGAGAACCAAAGGGGTACAGGCTGCAGTAAGTTTAAGAACCACTGCTTTATATGATAATAGTTAATGGTTATCTAGTGTGACTACTATCTGAAAGGCAGTAAAAGAAGGGTGTTTATTTGGTGGTACTCAAGTCTTTTACATGGCCCAAAGTATGCCGGGCAGTTTTGTTATGCAAAATTGGGAGATTATAATTTATATAGTGTTTGAAGAGTGATTATAACCCTGGTGCTATGGATGAAGGCTTCATTAATTCTATTAATTTATGTTCTGCTCTCTTTCTTTTCATGGGTATCTTGATTTATCATTGATGGCTTTGGTTTATTTTTCTTTTCCCTTTATATTTATCTGCCTTCCAGTGAAGGAAAGATGGAAATAAAAGAAGGGAAAAGGTAAAAATCATTTAAGTAAATCAAAAGAATTCAGCATATAATTAAGCAGAAGCTGAATATGTAAAATCAGCAAGATCTCTATATCTGATAGTAATGTGGACTAAGATTACATGTGCTAGCTGTCATATTGAGAGGCAGCAAATCAAGGACATCTTGCAGACTATGAAACAGCTAAAGCGGCCATGTCATAAATATGAACCTATGGAACATGAACTGTCATTTATTTTATGTCTATTCATATTCTTATTTATTTTCCAAAAGCCAGTACAATGGAAACAATAAAAAGAAGACTCAACTGGCAGAGGTCTCACCTCTGTTGTATATAATTTGCTGCTTAAAAGCTTGTAGAGTAAAACATGTAAATATATGCAGACCTGAAAGTAAGGTCTCGGTAAGGAAATTACAGAGGAGAATTGAGGGAACTATAGTACATAAACAAGAAAACCACCCAGAAACCACCATCTCTGCATAGAACCTAGAAACCTGCTATAAATTGTGATATAGATTCTGCTTCGGCAAATTTAATATTTTGGGAGAGGTAGGGTTTTGGCAAAATGTAGCAGAGTGTTAATTTTGGGCAGGGGATCAGAAGAATCTTCCATACACCCAGGTGTGCCACCATTTTAACTCTTGTAAGTGGAAGAACTTTGCAAAATTATCACTCAGTGGTGTCATGCATATTTTCTACAGAGTCGCACATTCTGAACAGGGAGGTACTGGGTATCTCCCAAAAGAGCCTCGAGATGGTAGATTTCCATGCTGGTATCTCCAAGCAGTCAGAGTAGTTTCATGTAAGCTGTGTTATAAACATCTTGACCTGGATTCTGTGCCGGTGTAAGCCAGCATAGCTCCACTGGAGTCACTAGAGCTACACTCATTTGTCCAGCACTAAGGATTATTCCCTTTCACATTGAAACTGAAACTTTTCATTTTACTTTGGACAATGCTAATCAACATGAGAAAATTTAATTCCTCCCATTGCAGGAGCAGGGAGCAGGAAAGGATACTGCAAGACAATGTGTATTTGATAGAGCTGTATTATGTGCTTTTCTGAAATACAAAAATGAAAATGTAATGAATGGCTGGTCCCTTTAGGGGACAGACTAAAGCATGCCAAGGGCAGATTTTTTTTTCAGAATAGTTCAGTTCCTATTTAGATATCTACTTGCAGCAGCCAGATTTTCAAATGTCCATGAGAACTAGTAGTAGGCCCACTTTATGGCCTACTTCAGCCAAATTCAAAGTCAAGGCTGATGTATGGCCCTTTTCAGCCCATTTCTGGAAAGACGATAGGGATAAATATATTCATTCTCTCTTCTTCTTCCAGCTATAATCATCTACTTGCTACCAAACTTGACTCAGAACATGATCCTGGCATCCTGTTTGGAGGAGATAGAAGACTGATAGATTGATTTCCCACAGCTGACTCACTCCTCCTTGCTTTCAGGACAGGTAGCTGGGGTCCAACTTAACCAGAGAGGATTACCTCCTTTCCTGCCAATCTCAGTCTGTGCCTATACATCCTGTCTCACATCCTTCACCCCATTTCATTTGAGATATCATATTAGAAAGGAAAGTGATTATTTATCTTTAACGCCAAAGCATAGCCATCACTCAATCCCAATGAAATGAAGATGTGATATGCTGCACCCAAGTCTCCCAATTTCCTTCTCCACACAAGGACTAGACACACAAGTGGGAGTTGATCATTCATATGCCCAATAGTAAGTCCAGTTAAAGGGTAAACTGAACTGGCTCACGGCAACTTTATGAAATAATAGTTTTCCCCTAAGCTTTTATTTGAAAAAAATCCTATAACTAGTATTGTGCAAAGATAGCCTTCAAAATATGAAGTGTGAATGGAATCTGTTGACAACCTGACACAATAGCTCTAGGAGGGGCGTGAACGGTGCTATTAATTTTAATTGAGTGATAACTCTATCACCTAATGATGTTTTAAAAGTCAACAATGTTATTTTACTGGTGATTAAAGAGGACAAAGAAGAGAGCCGTTCATATTATGAAGATCTGTGCAATATGCTGTGAGTAGCATCAGATGTTGGTATGGGAAGCAGGTGGAGACTGGGAGAGTATCAAGCTACTGTTGTCTAAAGTTTGACTCATAAGGTAACATTAATATTGCTGACATTTGTCTGGCTCTCTTTGCTTCTCTACTTGAGCCTATATTTCGAGAAATGCTTGCTTTCACATCAGGTACCATGCCAACAATGTGGAGATTAAACAGATTAACTGTGCATGTAATGTCTTGGACAATTTGTTAACAAAAATAAGAAAACATCTATGCCTTTTGGCCAAGAAACTTACAAAATCTGCCATCTGATGCCCATAGTATAATATACATAAAGGCCAACACTTTTTCACACACATGCACCATCTGGCGAGTTTGCAGCAAGTGAAAGTCTTTCCTTATTCCAGATATGGTGATCACTGTTGCCCTGTACAACTAAATAAAGATCCAAGTAGCAGCAGGCCAACAGGCCAAACCAAACTACTCCCCCAATCTAGCAAGAAGGGAAGATCATCCTAAATGAGAGACATGTTAGGAAGGACCAACAAGGTAAAACAGATGCATCTGTCAGGGATGGTGTAGACAGAGCTTGATCCTGCCTTGAGGGCGGGGGGCTGGACTCGATGACTCTCGAGGTCCCTTCCAGTCCTATGATTCTATGAGATGCATCTGCCCTATATATTAATTTCTCAGGCATCATCCAACTAATCCCACAGAAGGTGGATATCATATCTTCCAATTGTGGGCCAGAACAAAGCATTCCTAAAATGCCCAACTGGTGTGCCTTTGGTTTCCTTTGCTGTCGTCCCTGGATAAATGTTCCTTACCAAGACAAGGAGTATGCTCCATGCTGCAAGAGTAAGATGACCACTACATGGTAATATATGATCCAGTCTTGCATGGTACTTGGATTGCTCTCTTCCCATTAAAATCAGTGGGTGAGATTAATTGAGATTCTTAACATATTGCAAGACAAGGTTTATGGTTGTCATAAAAATATGGTAGGACATGTCCACACTAGGAAACTATTTTGAAATGACTAAAATTGACTTAATAACTCCTGATTTAACAAACTCTAAATAGTGTGTACCCCCTACAGGGAAGGCTCGAAATAAGCTAGAATTAGTCTGAAATAGCACATCTACATTCAACAGAGCCTGCCTCAGACTTAGAGCCCCTGGAAGCACACTGGAGAGGGCACCAGGAGGGTGGATACTTCCTGTGCCTGCATGGTCAACCAAGCTGCAATGCATGCTTTCAGGGACTCATCTCTATGACTGTGTCTCACAAGCTACTCCTCCACTGCCTCACCCCTTAAGGAGCACAAAAATAACACTGTCGGCACATACCTTCTTGTGTTCTGGTTGCCCTTGAGGACACCACAGCATTCACAGCATGGAGCCAGAGTTGCTGCAAAGCAGTGCTAGGCTCATGAGCCTTGTGCAGCACTTCATGGAGCAGTACTTCCAAATTTCCCTCACTTTGCTTCAGCAGGATGAGGATGAGGACCAGCAAGATGAACCCCAGCGTGGACTGCAGGCCCTGCTCACCCAGGGTATGTCTACACTAGCCCCAGTTCGAACTAGGGAGGCTGATGTAGGCATTCAAAGTTGCAAATGAAGCCCAGGATTTAAATATCCCAGGCTTTATTTGCATGTTCCCATCTGGTCGCCATTTTTTAATTCCACTAGTCTGAAGTAACTGCCCACGGCTACACGCGGCAGTGAAACGGTAACCAAACTAAGTCCTCACTCCATGGAATGAGGAGTAACAGTTAATTCAAACTAAGGACTTAGTTTGAATTACCATTTCACTGCCGCGTGTAGCTGCAGACAGTTACTTCGGACTAGTGGAATTTAAAAATGGTGACTGGATGGGAACATGCAAATAAAGCCCAGGATATTTAAATCCCAGGCTTCATTTGCAACTTCGAATGCCTACATTAGCCTCCCTAGTTTGAACTAGGGGGCTAGTGAAGGCATACCCCCAGGTCCTGTTGCTCTTTCTCTTACACATGCCCCTCAATCCCCTGAATAGTGTTGAATTCCACTTTTGGTGGCAAGAGATGAGCTCGGACAGGTATGGGATGATCAGCAGTGGCTGCAGAACTTCCATATGCACAAGGCTGCCTTCTTGGAGCTCTGCGAGTGGCTCACTCCTGCCCCCAAGTGACAGGACACCTGCATGAGCTACACCATCCCCATGCAGATGCGCATGGTCATCACCCTATGGAAGCTTGCCATGCTGGACATCTACTGTTTAGTCGGGAACCAGTTCAGCATGGGGAAAACCACAGTTGGGGCCATGCTCCTGCAGGTAGCCATGCCCATCAACCATGTCCTTATATGGAGAGTCATCACTCTGGGCAACGTGGACACTATCACAGATGACTTTGCCACTATGGGCTTCCCCAACTGCAAGGGGGGGTCAATAGACAGCACACACATCCCCATCCTGGCCCCCAACCACCATGACTAAGGGTATGTCTACACCACCACCCTAGTTCGAACTAGGGTGGTTAATGTAGTCAATCGAAGTTGCAAATGAAGCCCGGGATTTAAATATTAGAAAGCCTAATTTGAACTACCATTACTCCTTGTGGAAATTTGAAAGCCTAATTCTAACTACCTACTCCGTGCCACGTGTAGCCGCGGGCACGGAGTCCGAACTACCGGGGATTTAAAAATGGCGGTGCCCGGCAAGATGCAAATGAAGCCTGGGATATTTAAATCCCGGGCTTCATTTGCAACTTCGATTGAGTACATTAACTACCCTAGTTCAAACTAGGGTGGTAGTGTAGACATACCCTAAGATACTGTGAACAGGAAAGGGTACTTCTTCATGGTACTGAAAGCCCATATGGATCACAAGGGACAATTCACCAAAATCAATGTTAAATGGTCAGGAAAGGCATGATGCCTGCGTGTTCTGGATCTCTTACCCCTTCTGAAAGATGCACGCCAGCACTTTTTTCCCTGACTACACCATCAGAGTCGGGAAGGTGGACATGACCATCTGCATCCTGGGTGACGCAGCCTACCTCTTGCTCCTCTGGTTCATTAAGCCGTACATTGGCAGCCTGCACCTCACCAAGGAGAACTTCAACACCAGGCTGAGCAAGTGCCGCATGGTAGTGGAGTGTAAATTTGGCTGTTTTAAGGAGAGGTTCTGGAGTCTCCTCACCCGTCTGGACCTCAGTGAGTACAACCTCCCCTTTGTGGTGTCAGCCTGCTTTTACTTCACTACTTTTGTGAGAGCAAAAAGGATACACTCCTACCAAGGTGGGGAACAGAGGTTGAACAGCAGGCCAGAGCATATGAGCAGCCAGACACCAGTGCCATTCATTGAGCACATCAAGGGGCTGTGCTCATCAGAAAGGCCTTGAGGGAGACTCTCCCCTGTGCCTCTCCACAAGGGGTCCCCTATATTCCCTCTGTGTGCCTTTCCTCCCCCATCCCTCTCTTCCCATGCCTTCCTTTCGCACCTCCCCTCTCCCCTGCAGAGCAAACAATAAGGCCAACTTTTGTGAAAAAAACAGGACTCTTTATTGGGGGCACATACAGCAGGGGAGGAACTGGGTAAGGAACCTGGAATGAGAGAGGTGGGAGGGAGGCTCAGGGATGGGCCTGGGAGTGGCACCTGCCTCTGGGTGGTATGGTGGCTTCAGCTGCCCTAGAGGTCCCATCACCTCATGTTCTGGGCCCCAGCAGCCCCTGGTGAGTCTGAGAAGGGAAGCCATGGGAGAAGTAGGGAGATGGCTGGTGGCCTGCTCCATGCATGGTGCCATGCACTCCGTCACTGAGGTAAGGGTATAGAATATGGTGTTATGCTACCACACCAGCTGGTCCCAGGTGGCTTTCCTCTGCTCCCAGTCAGCTTGGCACTCTTCCAGTCAGCGGCCCACTCCTGGCACACATTGTCCCTGGATGAGGGACTACAGGTACATCATCTACTCCTGCATGAGCTCCTCCCAGATGCGTTTCCACCTGCAAATCCTGTTCAGTCAGGTAGATGCATGAGAGGTGGGGGATGCGCCAAGCTCACAGCTGGTCCAGCTGTGAATAAATATAACAAGGACAGTCGTCCCAGCAGACACTGTGTATGAAACCTAGCCCTGACAATGAAGGTCTCAGTACAGATGATGGTGATGTGCTTCGAGCAATGCCACAAGTTGTCTAGACAGCACTTTCCAGAAAAGGCACAGACATCTCAGGGGAGCATCTCAACACATATGGCCTGGGGCCAAGCAGGCATGGAAAGGAGGAACGGGGTTGCTCCGCGGGAGGGAGAGAGGAGGAATGGGATGGCTTGGCTTCCTATTGTGTCTTGCACATGCTGGGTCTGGCACTGGCAGTGTCCCACAGAGAAAGAACATCTATCCCTGCCTCTGAAGGAGGGGGTGTTGGAGCAGATGTGTGTGAGCAGCAGATTCTGCTTTCTGGAAAGAATGCTACTGGGGTCCCCTTAACTTCCTCTTCTTGGCAGGTTCCCATGCACGAGATCAGTCTCCTCTGCTTCACCATACTTGACTGTAAGTGGATGCTGACTGAGTATGGGCATGACCCTGTGTCATGTGCAGCACTGCTGTGTGATTCGATGACCTCAGACTCCTTTGTGGTGGCTTGTCATGGGAAGACGTCCTACCACAGAGTTCAGAGTAAGGCAGGCCTCTCCAGGAATCTTGTGAGAAGGATCGAGGAGTTCCTATGTGAAACTGTCATGGAGCTAAGTACTCTAGACTGGTGTTCCATGTGCACCCACATGCACAGGCTGTTGTGTGACCCCCCAGGCTGAGTAGAGCCTGTGAGGAGTGTGTAGTCCCTCGCAACCCATCACTTACCCCCATGTGTAGATAGGGAAAGTTATAGAACTCACCTAAAGTGTCCTCCCCAGCTTCCTCCAAAACCTGGAAGACTTCCTGGGAAGCGGGGACCAGCTCCAGAGTGAGAAGCAGCTCATAGCTAGTGGGCATGGTTGCCTGGCTGGTCTCTTCTTCCTCTTCTTTCTCCTTCTCATCATTGTCTTCCACTCCACCCCCTCCTGCAGACTGATGCCAGGCATATCCTGGCCAAACTCAACAATGACAGCAGGGGAGATGACCAGCCCCCTCTCAGGATGGCATCAAGCTGGTCATAGTAGTGGCAGGCTTATGATGCCACCCCAGAGCACCTACTCTGTTCTCTGGCCTTGCAGGAGGCCTGCTGCATCTCCTTATCTTCATCCGGCATTGGTCCAGGGTCCTGGTGTGTCCTTTGTCAGCCAGGCTGGCGATGATCTGGCCATAGATGTCCATGTTCCTTTTCCTGGTGCAGAGATCCTGGAGGTTGGTCTCCTCCCTCCAGACCTCAGTGAGGTCCAATATCTCTGCACCAGTCCAGGACTGAGCTCTCCTGTGTCCCTGGACAGTGGCAGCCATGGGAGCAGCAGAAGTGCTGGCAGCTATGGGAGGGTCCGAGGGAGCATTGGGGTCACTCCTGTCTGCCTCGGGTCATGGTCTCTCACACAGGGCTTTCAAAGCTGGCCATGTATAAGAAACTCTTCTCCTGCTCCTCAGACTTTTAGAATTCCACAGGAGGAGGAGAGCAGTAGAGATGCCAGGTGTGGCCAGAGCAGTCAGAGCTGCAGCTGCAAGAGGCCTCCGGAGGACAATTATTTGAAAACAGTGGCACCAGCATGTCCACAGTACCACTATAATGACTGTTATTCCTCAAGAAAAGCAGGAGTACAGATTTTGAAATAAGCAGCCCATTATTTCAAAATAACAGGCATTGTATTGTGGACATATCACATATAAATTCAACCTTAAGGGGGTTATTTTAAAATAATGCCCTAGTGTAGACCAGGGCATATTGCAGTAAAATGTATGAACATGTAGTATAGGTGACCACTATAACACAGATCAAAGCAACAAGATATGGGTGTGGTGTAGAAAGATTAGTCCTTAGCATTATATAGTTTATGGCGTGGGGGAAATTTGTAAACAAAATTCAGCTACAGTACTGCAATAAGTATGGTATTGCCAAAGTTGTGAATTGAAAATCATTTGTTTCCTATTAGTTATGGTATTCATGGTTCAAGATGAATTGTACAGTTATGGGCCAGTTCATTATAGTTTTTTGTCATCATCATTCTACAGCTGTTTTAAAGTAATCTGCACCTTTAAAATATATCTGGCAACAAATTGTGACTCGTGTAAATCATGTTGATTTATTTCCCAGAATTGTAGTGCTCACCAACTATTCTATTCTACTCTATTCATTTATCCTACTTAAAATGTGTTCTCCAAAACAACTGCACTATAATATCATTCTCATGAGGGTCCAGACTCCAAAGGGCATGAAAGACAAGCCAATCAGGCATTACACCAAGCATACAATTATAGTATGCGTCCCAACAAACTCCAGCAAATCATATCACACATTACACTGGACTCCTGCATATCTGAAATGCACAGTTATCCAAACCACCTACCTGCTGTAATCACAGTGTTGTACAATGCGTGGGTGCAGAGCATTCAGCCTGCTGAGATCTATTTCAAGACTCCCAATGCATACCAGATTCCAGACTGGCAGATTACTATATCTGTGTTCTGCTGCCTGCTTGTCACAGTAAATAAGTGGTTTAATATACAGTTTTAGGGATTGGGCTTTGTTTAAAAAAAAGAACAAGCAGCACGTATCTCAATGAACTTTTATTTACCCCCCAACTGTGATATCAGAACAATCTGCAGTTTGAAATGTTTTAGATGTGCACCTATTCACTGTAATTAACATTCTTATGGGATTCCATAAAATAAGAAGCAAAATAATTGTCCTTATCCTAATTTTTATTGAAAGAGAAAGTTGAGTATAGCGTGAGTAATTTACTGTGACATTCTGAGATGCCATCAGGAGAATGAGGAATCATGTCTCTGTCTGCCCAGTAACCCCAATTGCCTCTCAAATGTGCTTGTTTGTAGCACCAGTGTCTGGATAATCCCAGCCAGCATATCAACATGCACTGAGTGTCTGAGCATTAAGCAATTGCTCTGATTCTGCAGCCTGCTTTTGACATCACTGCCACACACTGGCCTCCATCAGTAACCTTTAGTAAAGCATTTGATACGGTCTTACATGATCTTCTTATCAATAAACTAGAGAAACACAACTTATATGGGGCTACTATAAGGTGGGTGTATAACTGTCTGGACAACCATTCTCAGAGAGAAGTTACTAATGGTTCACAATCATGCTGGAAGGACATAGCATGTAGGGTTCTGCCGAGATCCATTCTGGGACTGGTTCTGTTCAATATCTTCATCAACTATTTAGATGCCGGCATAGAGAATATGCTTCTTAAGTTTGCAGATGATACCAAGCTGAGAGGGGTTGCAAGTGCTTTTGAAGATACAATTCAAAACAATCTGGATAAACTGGAGAAATAGGATGAAGTTTAATAAGGACAAATGCAAAGTACTCCACTTAGGAAAGAATAATCAGTTTCACACATAAAGAATGGAAAGCGACTGTCTAGGAAAGAGTATTATAGAAAGAGATTTAGGGGTCATAGTGGACCACAAGCTAAATATGAGTAAAGAGGGTGACACTGAAGAAAAAAACAAATATGATTCTGGGATGCATTGTGATCAAGACACAAGAAGTCAGTATTCCACTCTACTCTGCACCGATTAGGCCTCAGTTGGAGTATGGTGTCCAGTTCTAGGTACCACAATTCAAGAAAGACATGGGGAAATTGGAGAAGGTACAGAGAAAAAGCATCAACAATGATTAAAGGTCTAGAAAATATGAGCTATGAAGAAAGACTGAAAGAATTGGGCTTAGTTTTAGTTTAGAAAAGAGAAGACTGAGAGGTGACATGATCACAGTTTTCAAGTACCTAAAAAGGTGTTACAAGGAGGAGGGAGAAAAATTGTTCTCCTTCACCTCTGATGATAGGACAAGAAGCAATGGGCTTAAATTGCAGCAACAGAGGTTTAGGCTGCAGAAGAGGAAAATCTTAACTGTCACGGTGGTTAAACACTGGAATAAATTGCCTAGGGAGGTTGTAGAATCTCCATCAATGGAGATATTTAAGATCAAGTTACACAGACATCCATCAGGGATGATCTAGATGGTGCTTGGTCCTGCCGGGAGGGCAGGGGACTGGACTTGATGAGCTCTTGAGGTCCCTTCCAGTTCTAGTATTCCATGATTCTATAAACTGCTCCTGACCTGAATTTTCCCAAAATCATGTGCTCTGCAATGTTCAGCCCTTTCCTAGACCATTCAGAGAGATATAAATATTTGGATTTTTTTTCCCTTTAATTATACAATATCTAGCAGCTTACCATGTGGACTGCAGTTAACATTCACTTTGAATTTAAACAAACCCCTGTGCTGTGCTGGATTAAAAGTAAAATAAATTGATTATAAAAAAGGATGTAGGATTTTAAGACAATTCAAGTATAAAAGAGAGTGATGGAAATAGTTACAAGTAACTAAAAGTGAAAACTGCTTTCTAGAGGTTAAGTCTTAAAATAAACTCCAGCCTTTGTTCAAAGTGGTTTCCTTTCTAACCTATCTTCCCACAAGATGGTTGTTCAACCTTCCTGGTCAGAATCTTCAACAAAGTCTAAAGTGCTCTGCTCCTTCTTAGGTGAAAAGATAATTCTGATTTCTTTGCCCCTTTCTGTAACAAACTCTTGAAATGGATCCTTCTGAAAACTACCTCCCAAAGTGAAGTTCATTCAAGCTATGAGGAAGGCAGCATGAAACCTCTTGGTTAAGGGACTTACAATCTGGTATCTCCCTTCTCCTTTTGCTGGTGTTTGCAGGAAATATATCAATTTGTATTTCCTAGCATGATGCAGAGCGACTACCTCCTGCCCTTGTTGACTTGATGGTCCTGTTTACCATCAGTGACTATGTTTAGATGGCAGGCTTTTTGTGCAAGAAGCTTTTGTCAGAAGAGATCTTCCGCAAAAATTTCTTGTGCAAGAGAGCGTCCACACTGCAAAAGCGCATCGAAAAAGCTCTCTCATAAGTAAGCAGTGATTGCTATGAACAGAATAGCCACCAGGGCACCTGTGTTTTTTTCTTCTTCCCTCTTCTTGCACAAAAAGCCTCTCTTCCTCATCCACGCATGCCTTTTTGTGCAAGAACTAATTAAAAACTGAACCATAATGCATATATACAAAGGAGAAAAAATAAGGTTGCATTAATTCTGGCATCACCTAACATTTGAGTCCTAGCCTTTGCAAGCATAACATTTTAATGTAGCTTTTGTGAGTGTAATTGCCTAGGTTCTTGAAAAAACAAACTGAAAAAAAATTCAATCATGCAACATAATATGGACCCATCGTGAATCATCGGGAGGGTTGGAATCTTTAGATTCACTCTACAGACCTCTGCCTCTTGAACTAACAGAGAAATAGAGAGCAGTCAGTCATAGCTTGTCATCATTTATGAGGACCGGTACTAGTGGGAAATGAGATACACACTTTGCCAGTGGGTTCCCCAAATATCTGCTGACAACAGAGAAGTGGTAAAAATCAGGAATGTTGGGTTCCATTCCAGGTTCTGGAGGTGAATGTGCTGTAATTGACACAGACACTGCTGTTTCTGTTTCTCTCAAGTCTGTCCTCTTCTTTCCATGTTCTCTCCAGACAGTCTCTTGGCCACTATAGCTTCTCCAGTCTCCTTGCCCAGCCGGTCCCATATCCACCCACCCCAGCTCCCAATCTTTTCCCTGACCATTTAGCTCTTGTGCCCTCCGTGGCTCAGTTTTTAATGTGTGCATTTTTATATGAAGTTCTGAAAGCTATTTTTAAATTCTTCCACATTGAATTGGTCTTGGGTTTCTCAAAATAGAGATAAATAATCAAGTCAGGCAGTATTCTTTTACATTTCTGACAACATGGGTCAGATTCTCTCTAACAATCTAGCTTTTTTTGTGTTGTTCTGGTACCAAGCATCTAGCACTGAGCAGATCTCCACAGATAAGAATTCATTGAGCTTGGAGAGCCCTCAGATGGAGTAAGTCTGAGTAGCCAAGACTTGCAGGAGTGGGAAGTGGTTTGGCTTCAGCACTACTACTCTCTAGCTATTCTCAGTTGATAGACGATCTCTTGAGGGCCTTCCTCAACTGGCATATTATAGCAAGCTGCTCTGCTCTGCATGGGTATGTCTAGACTACATGGCTCCATTGATGGAATCATGTAGATGAGTTTACCAGACATAGAAAAATGAAGCGGTGATATCCATTTCACGAGGCATACCAGAGCAGTCGACAAAAAGCTTCCCTTGTCGACCGTGGCTCATGCAGACTGCCCCGCTGTGCCACCAAACAGCTGATCAGCACAGCGTGGTGGCCATTTTGACGTAAATGAAGCAGCGATTATTTAAATTGCTGCTTCATTTTCCTATGTCTAGTAAACTCATCTACATGGCTCCGACGACGGAGCCATGTAGTCTAGACATACCTCATTATACCAGGATAGTAGAGCACTAACCTCAGTATTAGGACAGCACAGACAACTTTTTTGCATCTTATCTCTCATGCACAGCAGAGAGTGGGCATAACAGAGAACCTGGCCTGACATGTGCATTTCAAAATTAACAGTGGTACCAACAAATGTAACCACCAAACTGTCCCCACATTCAGAACAAGCTAATGAAAACAAAACATTTTGTTATATTGGTATAAAGTTCAGAATGAAATTCATTGTTGGCATAATTGCTAACAGGGTGGAATTACACCTTGTGAGATTTGTCCAGTGAGTTTTAAGCACATCTAATTCACTGTCTTAATTTAGAGGCAAATGGACACACTAACACTTGTATTACAATGTTGGAACTGTATACAAGTCCAGAAATAATAGTACTTATTATTACATTTTTCAAGACACTGAACACAATGTACACAGAATCCATCCAAATTACCCCATTAAGCTTTTTCTCTTGCTTATGTTATTCAATTCTAGTCAATCCATAATGCAGAAACCTTTGTTAGTCCCTTTGTTTACTCCATGTATAAAATTCCTCCTCCCCAACTAGTTGCTTTATTACACTTCTTTACTGTATTCAGGTTCTCTTTTAAGGAAATACAGGGCATCCCTGCTATACATCCAAATACGTTCCGAAAAACATAGACATAGAGTGAAACGATGTAAAGCAGAGAATTTTTTTCCCACAGCTGACTTCCATTTGCACAAATTGTTTTTTGTTTGTTTGTTTGTTTGTTTGTTTGCACGATGTAAGAGCAGGCAATGGGAGGACTTATAACGCAACAGATCCTGCAAGTGTCAATGATGTTAGCGTGGAACTGATGTATACCAGGGTGACATACAGCAGGGACATCCTGTATGAAGATATAGTTTAAGAGGGAGGGAGAGTGCAGGAGCAGGCTGGGATTGGGTGGTCTGGGTAGGAGGTTGGGTGCTGGAGCGGGCTGGGGATGGGGGAATCTGGGTAGGAGGGGGATGTGAGGAGAATGGGGGTGTTTTCCTGCCACCGCGCCCTCCGCTGTTCCCAGACACTGCCCCCTGCTGCTCCCATTGGCCGGGATTCTGGCCAATGGGAGCAGGGGGAAAAGCTTCCAGATGAGTGGTGCCCTGTGCTGCCATTCCCCCAGCTGTGGGGAGGGGATAAAACAGCATGCACAGCCACTTTCTGCCCCTACGAGCCAAATCTGGCCCATGAGGCTTAGGGTTCGCTGCACAATGGGAAACTGGCACTGAAACTCCAGCCTCCCAGGGGGCAATGAGGGACTGGAGCACCAGCACAGGTTCCCCTCTGTGGGGGGTAGAGGGTGAATCCCACTAGTGGTCCATGGACCACACTTTGAGAACCTCTGCTTTACTTTATTTGATTGTCTTTAAATCACAGTGATATCCAAGGTATAGCAAACACCTTCACTATATTTTAAATGAATGTTGAAGCAGAGTAGTACTGTGAAATGAGAAATGAAAATAGCAGAATACAGAGTATATATTGCTTAGCGTAGCAATACAGCAAGTACAGATGACTGTGGGAATCACATCAATGTCAGAGGAAATGAGACTTGCAACCACTGAAATCTACCATTTAGGGGATGTTTACACTCAGGTCCCTATCCAGCTACCTTAAGTTCTACTAACCCTGGTTACACTAATATTTATCCCCTGATGACAAAGTTGTAGCCTCAGCTGTTGATTTAACAGACATGGGAAAAGAGGTGTTGTTTGACTTGGTCTCCAGGTGGCTAGCAATTGGTTGGTTTTTTTTCATTTTTCCCTAACATTGTCATGTAGAAAACAATATTTTTATTAAGTCTTACTATTCCATCCTGGATTTATGTCTACACGAGGTATTTCATTGCTCAAATCCTTTTTCTATCACCTATTTATTTCAATGCCAGTCACTGATTAATCCTAAAGATATCATTAAAATGACAGACAGCATCCAGCTTACACCTATAAATGCCCAGAGAGTCGGAGTTAAAGCTGCTACTCTATCCTCAATTCACTTTGTGGCATTGTGATATTAAGGGGACTCACAACCACTTGTGACTTTGTGTAGGGTTGTCAAAGAACATTTCTATATTGCGGGACAAGTCTCTTTCCTCTGCATACCTTTCTCCATTTAATTGAATCCTTGGTGACTTAAAACTAAAAATCTTCAATTTTGTCATTAAAAAGTTTTCTTTCAAAGGGGTGCGAGGAAGTTTGCTGTACAGGAGCTAAATCTTTGACATTTTGGTTTTCATATTTTGATACATGCAGTTGTGTATGCATAATTTCCATGTGCAATAGATATTTTGTGCACCTAGATGCCATTTCTGTGTACACATACTTGATCTTCTATCCACATTCATAGATTAATTATGCCTTGTAGGGATAGTCCCTCATTGTGTGATGCAGAACCACAGAAGCACAAGGGGCAGTATATGTCTTAGGTTTCCCGTTGCTACATCCCTTTGGTGCATCTTGCTTCCCATATTGAGTGCATAAGGGGGACAGAGTGGAGGAAGCAGACTCATGGCTTTGCTTCTTTTTCCATCTCTTACCCTGTCTCCCAAGTGTTATGGCAGCAATGCGCTGCAGATGTGCCTGACTTTTATGCAGCCCACCTCATAAAAGTGTGTTCTCCCCACACTGTGCATTGGAATAAGAGCAAGGAATCTGACCCAGGATCTGAAAGCATGTTTCTGATGCTGAAAGTCAGACCCTCAGTGAATTAAGGACCCATTTCCAGTCACAAACACAAAATGTGTACCCATAAAACCATGCCTTTGCTCCCACACATTGCATAATGATGTGTCTATATTCCTGGTTAGTTAGCACAGCCACTCAGTTTGTGTGGAGGACACACAATTGCAGATGTCTTTCACATGCAAAGAGTGCACATGTAATTTTTTTGCAAGGGAAAATAACACCTGCTTTTGTACATTATGTCTGTGCCAAAAATCTTCAGTTGGAATCTGATTCAATGCATATGTTGAACATGAAATACTCATTACATAATTTCTTTTTATTTGATGGTTTTCCAGTGTGTACAGACCTTTATTTTGCATTACTTAAGGCTACCGTTCTTCAGTTTCTGACAAATAAAGGAAAGAAGTGTAAGTAATAGTGGCAGATCAATTGAAAAAGTGAAGTGTCAGAGGAAAAGAAAGATGAAATAGAACTATGAGAAATTTCCTGTAATAAAACATGAGAGTCACAAGAGAAATGGTTCAATGTAGAGATACCACCCCAAAAATCAGGGATGTCAGTCAAGTAAGTACCCTTGAAAAGAATATTCAGAACTAAAACATGATTTAACAACATACAGTATTCTTCTGAAACCTGTATCAATGAGGGGCTGATACTGGAGGTTGCTTCGTCTAACTGGTGCAACTCTCTGTGAAGTCATTCACCTGTTTAGGCAGTTCTCATGTGCCTGTACTCCTTTCAGTACCTACGCATTGAGGAAGACAGTTAGCAAAAGGTCACTTGCTGTCTTGTCTTGGACTATTTGCTCCAATCCTCCCATGAATGGGTCATATTTCTGTAGATCCCTGATGAGACAATTTCTTAGGAGAAAAATCTCATCATCTATGTTGTAGCCATACCAAATTCTTTAAATCAGTAAAATACAACCCCTGAAAAGCTGCAGAGTTAAATTGTCACTTAACACAGTTGTCATCCTGACATTGCATTCTATTCCTAGCATCATTTTTATACATCAGTATGAATTAGTAAATAAATGATATTTTTGTAATGTTGTCGTGGTTCTGTTGGTTCCAGAATGAGAGAAATGAGTTGTGTGTGGTAATATTTTTATAGATGTTGGTCCAATAAAAGATATTACCTCACCCATCTTGCCTCTCTAAATAATTAATAATAATGTTGCTGTAAAAACATGAACTGATCCTCCCCATATCCTCTAAAGAAGTAAGTGTAACAACAGGCCCCTTAAGTCATGTGACTTGGGTTAGCGTTCAAAAAGTCATGGCCAATAAATTATAATATCAACCCTAAATGGCAAATACAAACTAATGAATACGGCCAATGAATAAAAATGCATAGAGGCAACTGGGGTAGAAGTTAAGGTAGACAACCTGAAGCCCTCTAACAGACGAGAAGATTTTTCCACTTCTAACTGACATCTGTCTCTAAACCTCATGGTTTTTTAATCACAGGGGCACATCTAATTATCAAAATGGTTCCTTCTGTAGTGGCATGTTCAGCTGCTGTGGTCACACCTATGAAAATCAGGCCCTACAAGCTTTGTCCTGAAAGTAAATGCAGGCAAGCAAAAAATTTTAAAAAATTCAAAATATTTTTCAGTTCAGGTAAATAAAAATATTTCAATTTCAATCTTTTTCTTCCTTCTTTTTTTCTAAACATTTTTTGTCTAGAGTTAATAAGAATTCAAAACAAAGTCATTTGAACTCAAACAAAAAAAAATACTTTACAGGTTGAACCAGGATGTTACAACAATTTCAAAACTTTTTTTCCAAGTTTGTTTTGAGTCAGAAGATTTGTTTAAAAATAACCCTCTTTTGTGAGACATTTTTAATTAATTGGCATTTTTAACAAAATTAAATGGTTCATCAAAAAAATCCTGGGAAGCATTAATGCTACATATTCTAGCCCCATTCAGCAAAACATTTAAACATATGCATAATGTTAAGCACATACGAAGCACCAATAAGAGGCATTGGGATATTCAGATGCATAAAGTTTAGCACATACTTAAGTGTTTTTCTGGATCAGTGTCCAGAAATGTATAGGAATGAGTGTTTCATTGTGACTAAACTAAGACCAAAGAGTAACTCAAAACAGCAAAAGCCGGATAGAGTGGGAGTTACCCTAATTTATCTTCCCCCTCCCCCCCACACCACACACACACACACACACACACTTTCTTCGTCCTCAGAACACACATATTAGTATTCCCTGCTGTTCCCTCAGTACATGTTTCTTAATCAAAAAATGGGTTTACCTATTTTGCCTTATTTAAAATACCCCACTGGCTAGTCTTCTCTGGTTCCTGTCTATTTCATACAAGTGAAAACTATAAAATGAAGTTGAGTGGCTATGGCACCTTTAGAAAGTGTAGAGAGGCACTCTTGAACAGCCAGAGGACAGTAGGGCACTGCCATATTATATTTTGTCATTCTGATTTTAACAATACATATATTAATCACAGGCAATTTTGAAGTTTTGTGTTCAATTAGTTTTTCATTACCTCGCTTACCCCCACTCCCATAAGTGAGGGGTGGTCTGCTCCCTTGTGAATTCTTGATTGTGTTGCAAGCATGGAAGGGGTCTATGATTCCACACTGGAAACAATGCGGAGGCTCAGTTGTTTGGAGCAGCTTAGCTTTCTTCCTTTTATTGCTTGTTTGTTTGTTTTGTTCCTATACTTGTCGTTCTCGCTGTGTTAACTCATGGAAATTGCTCAGGGACAGATTTAAATTGAAACAGACAGTTTCCATTTTTGCTCTGTAACTAGAATGGTAAGATTTGTTTAAAAATGTGCTGCTGCTGGAATGAAAGGCATGTTTGGAATGTTTGTTTACTTTTCATACTAAGAATGGTGCCCTTTTGTTCAAATAGGAGTGTTTTATGGGGAGCAAATCTCCCATGCAGTCAGATGAGTGTCTTTAAATTGTGTATAATAATTATGGATTTTGCTGGTTTTACTCTTTTTTTTAAACAAAGATGTGTGTGCCATTTGATGCATGGCTTCAAATATCAACTATGTATTCGATAGTCCTTTAAATTCCTCCATGAATCGAAAGAGCACACATTTAAATGGCACCTTGGATTATGCCTCATTAACTTGAAAATATTTGTATTTCTTTTGTATTGAGCATAGTTTGCTTCCCCAAACAGACACACCCTTTATGGTTAATCCTACCCATTTCTGTGACTTGCCCATCTCTTGGGGATCTGGTGCATGGAAGCTATTTGTTGTATTAATCAGGAGGTTCCTAAATTCTAATCTTTGTCAAGGACAGACAGCAAGCCAGTACTTTACCAAGTCACTTGACCCCCTTTTGCCTCAGTCAAACTAACTGGAAAAATGGGTAAAAAGCAGGACTTTACTGAAAATCAGATGCTACATCCGAGATACATAATAAAATTGACAGGGCCCAAAAAAAGGACATTTGGACAGAGCATCTTTCAGGGCTGTATTTGTTTTAGGTACCTTTTACATTTGCAGTAGGAAAATTAGCAAAGTTCCTTGTTTGACCAGAAAATAAAAAGTAAATTTCAGAATGAATGGCTAATGCAGCATTTATATGAGGATTATGGTTTAACTTATTTAAAAGACCACCTTATTTTCTGTATTGGGTAATTTATTGTTGCACTGTGCTTAGGAAAGGAAGAATAAAACTTCAAAAGGGAAAACAAAGTGGTTGACAGCAACACCACTTATGACTGAGCCAACTATACCATGAGCTAAGATAAGTGATTTTCAATCTGTGGACCACAAACCCATCTGTTGGGTCCATGAGACACTGTCATTACCATGCAACCATGGTTTCCAGCCTGTGGTTTGTGGGCATTTACGGTTCACTGTAGACTACTCCTAAGATTTCCAAAGGGGTCTGCACCTCCATTTAAAATTTTTAGGGGTCTGCAAGTTAAAAAAAAAAGTTGAAAACCACTGGGCTAGATGCTCTCACCTGCTTCCTTTTCACTGCTCCTGCATCAAAAAAAAGAGAGCAAAAAATATCCAGCTGTCCTTTCAGGAATTCCTTCAAAGTGGGGAAGTCCCCAGCAGGCATAGAGATGGTACAATATGTGCTGGCTTCACTGCAGCAGAGAGAACACATCAGAGGAGCAGCGTATAAGGGGTGTGGCTTGAGAATATGGCACTCTAGCTATTTCCATATGACACACAGAATACAGTTTGTCTGCACTGCAATAAAACACCAATAGATGGCCCAGGTCAGCTGATCAGCTCACAGGATTTGGACTGTGGGGCTATAAAATTGCACTGCATGCATTAGGGTGTAGTCCAGGCTCTGAAACCCCATGGCAGGAAGAGGAAGTTCCCAGACCCAGGCTCTAGTTCAAGCTGCAATTTTATAGCTCTGCAGCCCAAGACCTGCGAGCCTGGGTTAGCTGATCTTGGCTACCTCCGGGTGTTTTACTGCAGTGTAGATATGTCCTAAGCTCAGACTTGAGCTAAGCCATCTTTCTATCCACACCCAAATCAGTCTGACTGAAGTCAGCAAGCAATCAGGACTGGTCCTTGATCCTGCCAGGGTTATGATTCAGAGCCCCACTGTGACTTAGGTCCTAGCCCTATCCTGGTGCAGAGTGGATGCAGGTGAAGTCACACACCCACGTCAGAATGTCTGCGTAGTGCAGTACACATGTATTAGCAAAGCTGTGGGATTGAGATCCAGCAATTGTAATTCTAGGTTTACAGTGCAGCGTGGACTGTCAGACACTGGCTTAGAAACACTGAGTCAACAAACCTGGGTCCTAAAGCTCTGGAGCCAAGGTTAGGGAGCTGTAACTGGCTCTCTTGCAGCCTTGATCTTTCAGCTGTGGAAACTGAAGGTTTGTCTTAATTTACCCCAAGATTGATACTCCAGAGATCGAGCTCCCAGGGTTCAATTTAATGGGTCTAGTAAGCACTGCTAAATTGACTGCTGATGACACCCCTGTCGACTTGACTATTCCACCAGATTGTGAGGAGTAAGGGAAGTCAACAGGAGAGTCCCCCATCAACCTCCTGCAGTGGGGACACCCCAGAAATTCAACAAAAGTACAGGCAGTCCCCGGGTTACATGGATCCGACTTACATCGGATCCCTACTTACAAACAGGGGGTATGTCTACACTACCCCGCTAGTTCGAACTAGCGGGGTAATGTATGCATACCGAACGTGCAAATGAAGCCCGGGATTTGAATTTCCCGGGCTTTATTTGCATAAGCCGGCCGGCGCCATTTTTAAATGCCGGCTTGTTCGAACCCCGTGCCGCACGGCTACATGCGGCACGGGCTAGATAGTTCGAACTAGCAAGCCATTCCGAACTATCTGTACGCCTCGTGGAACGAGCAGACACCTCAGCTTGAGAATAAAGGACTGAGGGAAGTGAGGTGTGGGAGAATAAAACTGAGCTCTGGAGAAATGCTTGGCTAGAGTTTCCCCTACAATATGTACCAGTTCCGACTTACATACAAACTCAACTTAAGAACAAACCTACAGTCCCTATCTTGCATGTAACCCGGAGACTGCCTGTAATGTTGACTCCATCTATGCTATTCTCATAGCTGGAGTTCTGTGTCTTAGTTTGACTTTCTCCAGTAGTGTAGATCTAGCCTGAGAAGCTAGCCTCCCAGGAGTAACATATGAAGTTAGTCTGCATCTGTCAAATAAACCCAATTCTCAAAGACTTTGGCAGTAGAAATAAGAAAAATTATATTTTACAGCAAAACTGTTTTTAAAAATGGGAACAAACCAAACTTTGTGTGTTTTATAAAATGTAACATCAAAAAAATTAAAGCAGGAAAGGGGAAGGGTCCCAGAGTTTGGGCTCCAGTCAGAGCCCAAACATCTACACCACAATTAAACAGCCCTACAATCAAGTCCCATGAGCCCAAGTTCACAGGCTTGCCAGGAGTAGACATAATTGCAGTGTAAACATACCCCAAAGAAGTTTCCTTTGCAAATTTGTTATTTTAGTTCATTTGTATACATTTTGCCAATTCTTTGTTCTCCTGTTTAATTCAATTTTCAAAAGTGCTGAACACCCAACAGCTCTGGCTAAATCCAGGGGGAGTCTTGGAGCACTTGGTATTTTTGAAAATCAAGCAACTTGCTTAGGTGCCTAAATATGGACCCTGGGGCTTAACTTTAGGTACTTCTTTTTGAAAACCTGTGCATTCATTCAGACCTAAAACTGAAATAAACTCACATGGTGAAAGTGAAGGAAGCTAAAGCAAAGCCAGCAGAAAAGATCCACAATGTCCTTGAAAGCAGGAAGGACCATATTTCAGAAAGATAATTAAACATGAACCAGTCCTCTGAAACAAAGGAAGGAAATAGACAGCTGGTAAAAGTAGCCATCCGCCTCTTCAAACTTCGCAATCCTATTTTTCATACGTCTTCTTTTACAGTCTCTTCTACTGGGCCCCTAATATTGGTGACAACTGTTTACATTCCTTTCTTACTAATTCTCTCTGACAAGAAGTTGGCAACCTTACTCATGAAAATCTGTTTTAGTATTTTATGTCGGCCTCACCCTTAGGGAGAAAAGCAGTGAGAGGTCTTTGTTTCTTGAGCCATAAAAACATAGTGAGGTAGTACTGCTTTGATGTCATAAGCAAAAACCTCCATCTATTGCTTAACATGAAATGCATTTCAGTAACATTCTAATAGTCATGCAGATTACTTGTTCATGCATTATGCAATTTTCTTTACCAGGTAAATAAGAGGTAGGATATGGCTTTGAAGAGCAGCCATTTTGTTATTTCCTAAAAAAAAAAAGTTCAGAATTGGTTATTGGCTTCCTAAGCAGTCTCACTGTATCAGTACTAAATAAAGTATATTTCTATCACCCTTCAACTGTGCCATGAAGACATAAATGTGTTTGCACTGCTCAAAGTATCATTCAGATATTAACAGCAAAACTTCAACCTGGTTTAGCTTTCCTGCCGGAGGTAGATTTCACCTGCAGTGAGCAGTCATATATAAGTAGTTAGTCATCTGTTCATAGGTGAGTATGGCATAAGTTCAGAAAATGGAACATCTCCTTTGTGGGAAAATTCAAATTTCAATGTAGGATGAAAAGTCAAAATACTGAAAATGTTAATGGAATGAAAAGTTGTATTTGAAAAATTTGGATTCAGAAACGTCTAAATGAAAAATGTTGACATTTTTGGTCAAACCAAAATGGTTTTCCCTCTAAATATCAACATTCTCAACAAGTTCCAAATTTCAGAGTGTCTAGTCCTTATTGTCCACTCCATTTCAAGTGGCCCTCTACAACAGGCATTACTCCTTATGCCTAACAATCAATCCCAACTTATATTTATCTCTAACTGTAGATGCACCACTGCAGTACCTCGTGCTGGTTGTTCTGGGAA
This sequence comes from Pelodiscus sinensis, assembly GCF_052426305.1. Lineage (NCBI taxonomy): Eukaryota > Metazoa > Chordata > Testudines > Trionychidae > Pelodiscus > Pelodiscus sinensis. Next base: position 57,355,757 of record NC_143056.1, on the reverse strand, counting down.
TTAGCTCAGCAGTTGAGTCAAGTGATGTCTCATCCGTCATCACTCTGCTGTCTCCACCATCTGTAGGATCTGGACCCATGTTGCCCATAGATCTCAGCATTCTCTCTGTGCCCCACTTAGTCCTTTTCCTCCTTCTGGGGATCCAACAGTCCTTAGTCCTTCCCCTCACGTCAGTGGTGAACTGCAGTCTCACATCTAGCCCCTCAACCTCAAGGGCAAATTGCTGGTTTGGATTGGCCACTTTCTTCACAGGCAAATGGCTACGAGGGGAGAGAGACCTAGGCGCACCTACTACTCTGGGTCTCAGCTACCACAAGGCTGCTGTAGCTCCGATGCCAAAGTAGGGTGGCTGCCCCATTCCACTAGCCCTTTTTTATTTCCTTCCCCATACCTGAAGGAGAGTTTTGTGTAAGCTTGAAATCTCCTACCTTCCATTAAAAGATGCTGGTCCAATGAAAGACATGACCTCGCCCACCTTGTCTCCCTCATATCCTTGGACCAACATAGCTACAACAACACTGCAAATAAACCATCATAATATCAGTTCAGAATTAAATGATTTGTTTAGAAATTTCTTGACCAAAAGTGCCCAGCAAATTTAATCAAAATCAGCATTTTTCATGCAAAAAAATCTGTTTCAATAAACTTCCAAATTTTGCTAGGAAACATTTTCCATGAAAAATGTCAACTAGCTCCAATCGTAAGTACATATTCTGGGGATATTGTTTATTGGAGAGCGTGCGTGTAACAAGTGGATTTTTTGGGGGAGAAAAAGATTTTGTCCAGCATTTCCCTTCTTGAGTTCTGAGTCTCCAGAAATTCTCAAGCCACTCTATAGTTTGCATTTTTACCAATTGTTTCACAGCTGGATAATCTATGTACACAGAAACAAGCACTTCCATCTCACTTAAACGTTTCCAGATAAACGCTATTATAAAGGTATATGCTTTATTATTCCGGTTGATATTATACAGAGGGAAGTCATGCCATTCAACACTATGCTGTTTTCACTTTTGTCCTCCCCTCCTTCTTCCTTTACACTGCTAGTAACTTTTACATGGCATTCAAAGATTTGTCCAATGTTAGTTACTACATGTATTTTCCCAGTGGGTTCTTAGGCCATATGCTTCCATGTGTTTAACATATTTCCTTTCCCTCTACTAACACCAATTACTCATTTTTATCATCTTCCGCCTCTTGGCCAATACTGCTATACTCAGAAAAGCAGGAGAAACTATAAGCATAAAAATGTTGGCATGAAAGCTTATGTTTTCTATATCCTGTGTGATGCTTGTGAAATATTTCATTTTTGTTAAGCAAATCACAGAGCCCAAACCTACACTGCTAACTCATGCAAGTATTGTCTTCAGGTGACAGAAGTAGGTGACTTCAGGTGACAGAAGTAGGAAAATAATAAAAGACTCTTAATCTATTTGCACATTTATTAGACTTTACTTTAGAATTCATTTTTGATTCCCTGGCTGCTTACTTAGCTACCAGTTATATGTGTGACAATGAGCAAAATAAAGTAGGATTCAGATTAAAGGCCCAGTCCTGTGAAATGTGGCACATCCTTAGCTCTCATTATATTCATATGTCAGGTAAAGATGTTGATCTTTTCCCCAACCAAGGTCTCATATGTGAACCAGATAGTTTACTTAATAGTCAGCTGTTTTTTTGTTAGTGTAATGTGACAATAAACTAAATATCTTTCTAATTAAATTTACTTTTCACCCTTGGCCAAATTCAATGTGAAAAAAATGATTGTGCACTTCTGTCAGGGTGCGCACATAAAAAAGTGAAAAAGTTATATTTTAGCAGTGTTGATTTCTGTGTAAAAATATTATCAGACATATCTATATTTTTCTACTACATCCAACAACATTGCCTTTCCACATAAACAGCCTTCCTTCTCTCTCTCTCTCTCTCTCTCTCTCTCTCTCTCTCTCTTTCTTGATCAAATATATCATATGTCTATGCAAGAAAGCTGCCACTGTCTATTTACTTTTGAGTTCTTCCATGTGCCTCTTTCAATGTCTCAGAGAACTGGAGGAGTTCACGATCTTCTTCTGTCTCTGTTCCTTTTCTATTTTATTTCTATTTAGTATCTCAGAACCTGACAAAAATGTATTTAGTTAAATTTTGTACTAGTAGTTCATCTACTGTAGTAAGGACAGAAGCTTCAGCTCAGAAGGATGGAATTAACAGCTACTTCATAGAGATGTTGTAAGCTTAATTCTTGAAGGCTTATTGAGGTCAATGGGAAAACTCCCTTTTGTTATGTAAAGATTTTCAAGATTCCCAGATGGCTGTTTTGAGATAATTGTAAAGTATTAATTTTACTAAGTATTATTTTATTATTATTATTTCAATTAACTTTTAAAAATAGAATTAGCTTCTCATCATTCCTATGAGTAAAGATTTGGGCCATGTCTACAATACCACGTATATTGGCAAAACTTATGTCGTTCAGGGTGTGAAAAAAAACCACAGCTCTGAGCATCATAAGGTTTGCAATCATAAATGATGGTGTGCACAGTGCTATGTCAGCAAGAGTGCTTCTACCACTGACATAGCGACCACCGCTCATGGTGGAGTGGTTTCATTATATTGACAGAAGAGCTCTCTCCCATCAGCGTAGGAGACCTTACAGTAGTGCAGCTGTATCACTACAGCTATTCCACTGTAAGCTCTCTAGTGTAGACAATGATAGAAAGAATGCTACCTTTTCATCCAAGGTGTGCTTTGGAACAAGCTACAGAGTATGTAAAGGCACCAGCTTTGTGAATATGAGCATGATTAGATTACTGGGAATGGTGTGATACCTGCATCACTGCACTCTATTTCCAACATATTCCTGGTTCTTTCATTGTGAGGGTAGTACCATGTAAATTGCTCTGTCTGGAGAAGCTCTTAACACAGTCAGTGGGAGGGGAGGGGGAACAGAGAGGGTAGACTGTGTGAAATCCATGCTCAGTAGTGCTGTCAGTCAAATCACACCTAAATATCAGAAGGTGATGGAATGACTGGTTGGGGGAGTGGGGGGTATTATTTATTTATTTATTTATTTATTTGGCTGTTGCGTATTGTGCAAATTAAGGGCCATATTCTGACCGTAGTTCCATTGGTGTAAATCGATACAAATGAAAAAATGTAAAAATGATTTACGCAAGTATAAATTCAATATTGAAAAAGCACAGTCTATCTGTATACTTTTTCATTAGTATTTACAACTATTTAAAGATAGCTACTAGTGTTGTCAAAGCAAATTAACTTGTTCTTTGAAAATCCACCTTCTTTTTCTTAGGTGCATACTCTAGATCCTCACACATTTTTTACCACTGATGGCTTGACACGTTTTTATCTCCATGAACAACAAAGCCATGTAAAATTCCATGCAATTGTCTTTTAAGGTATAAAGGAAAACAAAACTAATTTACAACACAAATATATTAGGTTTTTATGTAAAGCGCATCACATGTATTGATCAAAATGACTTTCTTTGCAATATTTGATGCTCAAAAGAAAGCTAATTGTGTTACATGTTATAAATGTATTTTATCCCGTTCAAGCTGTGCCAAACAGGAAAACTGACAAGGAAGCATCCTGCTAAGGTATTACTTACCCTCAAGATATAATCAGGTAAAGGCAGTAGTATTATTCTAATGGACTATTTACAATGACTTTGAACTATCATTATGAACCTTTATGTATATTAAAAATACTTTAAACATATATTTAGCATATTTTGTATCTCTCTGTTTCAAATATATTTGTTAATGCTTCACATTCTCACTACATAATGAAACTGTTACTAATCTAATTCAAACCTCCAAACTAGGACAGTTAATCTAAATCATATCCATATACCATTTATAAACACTACAGGATGAAAACAAAATTGTCATGTATGCATACACGGTATATATATTCTATAATAACCTCTTCCTAATCAGTTGTGTGCTTTATAAAACAAGGTAAGAGAAATGACAATGCTGTCATTTGTATATTTTCCCTCAGTTCTGTAATGGAAAGCTTTTTTTCCTTGCCAACTCATTCCTGACAATGTTAATGATTCACTATAAAGCAGCTTCTGTGGTATGATTTGTGACATTCAGACTGGTTGGATGGGAGGACTAGGCAGGTTTCTGGGGAGTGTTTTGGATGCAGAAATGCCTTGAAGATAGCACTTTATTATATTTAGGACAAGTATGACATCCCACTTCAAGGAAAAGGCCCCTATACATATTGAGAAGGGATTTCTCTGGTTTAAGTGGGGAGGAGAAGGTTAGTTTAAAAGAATGCCTCTGTGTTTTTTGAGACGACAAAGATAGGAGATACAGAAATGGAGGCAGGAGGCAGAAGGATTATGGATAATGGAAGAATTTAGCCTGAGGGTATGTGCCTGCTTTGCCTATTCCTGTATAACTAGAATATTTATAATTCAAATACTTATCTTTAATAATTAAAAACCAAGGAATATTAAAGACAAAAGGTAGAGAATATTATGTACACATATGTAGGCATCATGCATTAAATCCCTCCAGTTGCAAAATATAGCAAGAGGTAGATTTAAAAGAGGTTTAAAAAGTGAATATTTTAAAATGTCTTGAAAACAGAATTTCTAATTCACTCCAGTTCTGCCAGAAGTAATACCCCTTATTTCTTATTTCTACATATATAACTAGTCATAGGGAGAACTACTAAAAATACACTGCATGGTGATTTGACATCAGCACATCAACAATTAAAAAGCGGATACAAATATTTCAGATTTTCACAATCTAAAAAGTTTTCCTCATAATTTATGAAAACATTGGATTTGCCAGAGCAATTTCATTTTGATTTTACAGGACACTTAGTTACATGGCTTTTGTAAACTGCTAGTTGCAATGGAATGTAATATTCTACCACATTCAGTAGCACTCTCTGATCTGCATTCCACAGACTGCAAAGAAACAAAGAAAAACAGCCATTGCTCTGGATAGAGAAGAGTGTTTTGAAAAAGAGAAAGAGACCTCAAATGTCCCCCCAGGTATTATAAAGCTGTCAATTACAAGCAGGAAAACAATACAAAGGCTGTACCAAATAATTTATAAAGGGAAAATGCAAACTATATTGAAAATCAAAAATAATGAAAAATATTTTAAACTATTTAATTTTCAAATATTTTAAAGATTTCACCCCATACAAAGAAAATCAGGGCAACACAACCAAAGCTGCAAGTCAAAACCAAACAAAATCTCAGAAGCAGAAAGCTTAGAGGCCAAAATATGAGCAAATCAAGGAGCCAAGTCAAATTATCCACTAAAGACAAGGTAGCTCAGTTTTTGAAGCATGTTGCCTTTATGAAAGTGAATTTATAGATGGCAGTTTAAACTGATGTTTGAAAAGCAGAGGTGTTAATATTTACACCTTTATTCATTATGGCAAAGAAGAGATTAATGAAGAATTAAACATCCAACTCTTTGCTTCTCCGTCAAACAAAGTAATCCCTAGTTGAACATTAACTCAGTCTGACAATAAAAAGAAGAAACCCTTCTCCACATAGGCTTTTAAAGAGATGCTACCAGTTTTGATTATAATATTAATATATGTATGCTAAGATAAAAATACAACTAATGACTAAAATTGCTGAATTGATTTCTGCAGATTGATGTTTCTGTATGTAATCTGAAAAATATATTCTGAAGAAAGAGAAACAGTGTGTTAAAATTATATAAATTACTTCCTCAACCCCTGCAAGTTTAATGCAAACATAGCATTGAATTAGGATTTGAGTAGATTCTTGGAATAGTTCAGACCAATTAAAGACCCATGTAGATAACTTTTTATTTAAAAAATGTCCACATAGATTATTATGTTTAAAATAATCCTACATTTTCAGAAAATAAGAGGGATATTCTCTTGTGGCATAATCCAAAGCCCACTGAAGTGAAGACTCTCATTGATTCATTGGGTCATAGACCGAGCTCTGGAAAAGAGAAAAAATATGTACATGTAACTGCCATTGGTTCTGCAAAGTCTTTACCTACATCCTCATGTGCTGAAAGAAGAAAAGAGTACTAATAAAGAGGAAAGGATAGAAGATAATAAACTATGGGTAAGATCTGATGAGAAACAGTCAAATGAAAAAGAGTCCCATTCAACCACATCATATAATGGCAGACAGCTAAACAGTGACAGTTTTTAAAATGCTTATATATAAACACAAGTCTAAATAATAAGATGCATGAACTAGAATGCCTTGTATTAAATGAGGGTATTGATGTAATAAGCATCACAGAAACTTGGTGAAACGAGAATAATCAATGGGGCATTTTAATACCAGGGTACAAAATATATCAGAACAGTAGAACAGGTCATGCTGGTGGGAAAGTGGCACTATATGTGAAAGAAAGCTCAGAATCAAATGAAGTAAAAATCTTAAATGAATCAAATTGTTCCATAGAATCTTTATGGATAGTAATTCCATGTTCTAATATAAATTTAGCAGTAGGGCTATATTACTGACCACCTGACCAGGATGGTAATAGTGACTGTGAAATGCTAAAAAAGATTAGAGATGCTATACAAAAAAGTTAAAAACCTCAATAATAATGGAGGATTTCAATTATCCCCATGGATACACATCACCTCAGGATGGGATGCAGAGATAAAGTTTCTTGACACCTTAAATGACTGCTTCTTGGAGCAGCTGATTCCAAACTCACAAGAGGAGAGGCAATTCTTGATTTAGTAGTCCTAAATGGAGCACAGGTTTGGAGAAATAGTGACCATAGTGACCATAATATAATTAAATTTAACGTCCCTGTGGTGGGAAAAACACCGCAGCAACCCAATACTGTGGCATTTAATTTCAGAAAGGAGAGCTACACACAAAGGAGGAGGTTAGTTAAACAGAAATTAAAAGGTGCAGTTCCAAAAGTTAAATCTCTGAAAGATTCTCGGAAATTTTTCAAAGACACCATAACAGAGGTTTGAGTTAAATGTATGCTCAAAATTAAAAAACACACACACACACAGTAGAAGAACCAAAAAAGTGCCTCTGTGGCTTATCAATCAAGTAAAAGAAGCCCTGAGAAATTTTTTAAAAAGGCATCATTTAAAAAGTGGAAGTTAAATCCAACTGAGGAAAATAGAAAGTAGCATAAACTCTGTCAAATTAATGGCATTTTTAGGTACATCAGAAGCAGGAAGCCTGCTAAACAACCAGGTTACTGGATGACTGAGATGCTAAAGGAGCACTCAATGATAATAAAGTAATTGCAGAGAAACTAAATAAACTTTTTGCATTGGTCTTCACAGCTGAGGATGTGAGGAAGATTCCCAAACTTGAGCCATTCTTTTTAGGTGGCAAATCTGAGGAACTGTGCCAGATTGTGGTGTAATTGGAGGAGATTTTGGAATAAATTGATGAACTAAACAGTAATTAGTCACCAGGATCAGATGGCATTCGCTCAACAGTTCTGAAAGAACTCAAATGTGAAATTGTAGAACTACTAAATGTGGTTTATAACCTATCCTTTAAATCATCTTCCGTACCTAATAACTGAAGGACAGGTAATGTAATGCAATTAAAAAAAACAGGTTGAAACAAACAAAAAAGCAAGTATTTCTTCAAACAACACACAGTCTTTGCCAGAGGATGTTGTGAAAGCCAGGTTCAAAAAAGATCTAGAAAAATTGATGGAGGAAAGGTCCATCAATAGCTATTAGCCTCTATTTGTCAAAAGCTAGGAATGGGCAACACATGATGGATCACTTGATGGTTACCTGTTCTATTCATTCCCTCTGGGACAACTCGCATTTACCACAGTCAGAAGACAAGATACTGGGGTAGATGGACCTTTGGTCTGACCATGTATGGCCATTCTTATGTTCTTATGTTCTAAAATAATCTTGAAGAAGCTACTGATCACCTATTACAGCAAACTTAACTGAGAAATTTTCAGGCCAATCCAATTATAATTTCTAAAGCCTACTGCATTTCAAATCTACTCTGTGCCACTGTGGCAGAAATAAGGTGATAGCTATGATCAGTCTTGCAAACACTTGTTCATTTGAGTAGCTTTACACATGAGGGTAGCCCCATTGAGTTTGATGTAATTTATTACATTCATTGGTGTTTTCATGAGTGGGACCAATGGTTGAATGTTCCAAAAAGGGGTAAATTTCCATTATAAGAAAAATTGCCTATAAGACAAAGTTTTCTTTACCTAATAGGTCATGTAAATTCTACCAAACACATGCATTGTATTCCTATATTAGGCCTGTAAAAGGGGTGTCTAGTTTGGTATGAAAATTGACAAAATATAATAGAGATCAAGGTATCAATAAACATTAGGGCTACATCTACACTGGAACCCTTTTCCGGAAATGCTTAAAACGGAACAGTTTTCCGTTATAAGTATTTCCGGAAAAAGCACGTCTACATTGGCAGGATGCTTTTCCGGAAAAGCACTTTTTCTGGAAAAGCGTCCATGGCCAATGTAGACGCGCTTTTCCGGAAAAAAGCCCTGATCGTCATTTTCGCGATCGGGGCTTTTTTGCGGAAAAGACTACTGTGCTGTCTACACTAGCCCTTTTCCGGAACAGTTTTTCCTGAAAAGGACTTTTGCCCGAATGGGAGCAGCATAGTTTTTCCGGAAAAACACTGACAATTTTACAGTAGATCGTCATTGCTTTTCCGGAAAAGCAAGCGGACAGTGTAGACAGCTGGCAAGTTATTCCGGAAAAGCGGCTGCTTTTCTGGAATAAGTGGCCCAGTGTAGACCCAGCCGAAAAGTTTTAACAATTTTACATTTAAGATTGAGCCACCTACTAAGACTGCTGGCAGCCAGAAAGTTAAAAGGATACATATGACCTTCTGTTTGAGCCTGTTTCAGTATATATTTGCAGCTCCTGTGATGAACTAAAAGTCTGAGCATATAGTTCACTTTATCTGGACCTAGGTCAGTAGTTACATTTTCATATATTAATTTAAAATTTCAGTATAATTTCCAATTTCCCTTTATGCCAGACCACCTCCAAAAGATACAGTAGCACTATTTTGTTTCTATAAAATGAAGAAAGGATTAACTGTCCTCCACAAAAATGTATGTATGTACAATAGACTATAATAATTACTGCTAAACTGCCTCTTGAACTTTTTGGTAGACAGCAGAATAGCACTGAGGGCATCCTGCTTAAAAAAGAAAGACCTTTAGCTCTTAAAATCAAGTTCAATCTATGTTAGCTGGGACAGTATTGGGACTTATAACACCCGTGAGTCAACCACTAGAAAGTGGCATGCTAGAATGCACTTCAGTAATTCCGGAAGTCTGTACAGTTGAAGGCAGTGTTACACCCACATACCTGCATACTCCCACCATTGTCGTCTGTAGGCTTGTTAAAATGAATACTATGTAAATGCATATTAAGGATAAAATCCTGATCCTATTAAAATGAAGTGAAAAGGACTGTATTCTGTCTTCCTGGAACAAAGGCCAAAAATGTCCCTAAAAGAGTAGATGAGATGCAGAAAATTATCATCAAGGCTTCACTGAGAATGACACAAACTGGCTTGGATGACATTGCCTTAAAAGATACGTGACAGAAATTCAAAAGTTTTAGGGACCTGAAAGAAAGGAAATTACAGGTGATCATCTCTGAGATCCTTGCTGTCCCACAAGCAAGAGAAGATTGACAGCGTGCTATATTAGAGGTAAACCATCTACTATAATTGGTAAAAAGTAGAGGGTTTTGTTTTGTGGAATATTGGGCCATCTTCCAAGGGAAAGGAGAATGTATGACTTGGTGCCATCTGAATAATGCTGGAGCACCCTGTAGGATTTTAGACCAGTATTTAAGGAAAGGCTGTTGAGAATTTATATATATATATATATATATAACTCATACTCAAGATAGGATAAATATAAAGAATTAGGGCCCTAAAGGATGTAAATAGAATTCCTTCAATTGTCTAGATGACAATGCTAGAAGTCTGTGTGGGGAAAAAAGAATGAGAAATAACAAATTTTTGTTCATAAATGACTATGATTGGCATTGCTGAAACCTTGTAGAAAGAGTCAAATGGCTAGAATGTTAAAAATCACTGCTTGCACTCTATTTAGGAAAGATAGAGACGGCAGAAGGGAAGCTGAGGTGGAACTTTACATTAAAGATACCATTACCTGCGTCAGTGTTATTGACAAATTAGAAAAGCATGACTTGGAATGCTTGTATAACAATGTATTAACTGATCAATCACAAGAGGATACTGGTGGGGTTTGCAATAGACCAACTAACTAGATGAAGGACAGGATGAGCAGCTCTTTTCTATAAGAAAGAAAAATTGTATTAGCATGGAAAATTTCAACCTGGGAAACATATGCTCAGAGTTTCATGCCACCATAAGTAAAAACATCCTTGGAGTTTCTAAAACTTACAGGAGATAACTCTCTAATACTAAAAGCATTGAAATCAATTCACGATAATTTTAGATTACATGACATTCTGAAGGATGAAGATGAACTGAATACATAAATAAAAACTGAGCAGAGGAGTTGCGAGAGTGTTATGCGCCCGGGGGCAAAGGCAAAATTTCTGCCCCCAATCATTTGTTACTATGTATCTGTTATTTATTTCTAAGAATAAAAAATAAGAATGTAAATAAAAAAGAAAAAATACTACTAATATTCACTGATACTGGGATCAGTTAACAGATCATAACTACATACAAATATAAGTGATAGTTTTTGTGGTTTACATTCTGTTAAATTATTTTTTCTCTTTAATTTGTTTGTATCCCATTCTCATTAGGTTCATGTCTTTTACATAAAAAATGTCAAGTATACATTTTATAAAACACAAAAGAAATAAATGTTATACAACCTAAATATGAATTTCATCACTTTATTTCAATCAAGCATTTAAAACCACTATTATAACAAACGAGTAAATCATTGCTTTAATGAATAAAAGGTAAAAAGATTTTATTGTAAGCAATCTGTAATGCTTCCTAACTGCCTAGTTCCTTACCTAGTTAAGCTAGTTGTTTTTCATTCTGTCAAACAGCAATAAACTACATCATAATTATGAATGTAACAGATTAACTAACCTATTAAAATAAAACTCAAAAAACTTTTAAATAAAACTAACACACAACATGAGAATCGCCCTCACTTTCTTGAAGGCACTTGAAGCAATAAGTAGCCTAAGGCTGAGTTTACACTGCAAGCATGGCTTTTTGTCTGCCACGAGGACTTTTTCCTTCAGGCTGCCATGAGATTCTATCCTTAAGTAAAGAAGAGAGGTCTCTCTGAGCTGCTCTTCCAAATTTCACACAAGCCATTCAACTGAAGCCATAGATGTCAAGATTCAAGGCCAGCCTTGCCTTTGGCAAACTGCCTCACTAGGTGTTCACAATCACAACATCCGAACACGTATAAGACTTTTAGATGAGAAAGCCATGTTAATCCCAAGTCTCTGCTATGACTGGGAGATGTGGGTGACCTATAGAAAACACCAGCATTTTCTTTGGAAAATCTGATACAAAAGGTGGGAGGATCGATCACCTCAGTAACACCAACTCCTTTAGAACTGAGGCCCTGATTATCCAGCACCAGCTGAGGTAGAGTGGGCACTGTGTGCACAAGTCTGATATATTTTTTACCACATCTACCACCTGCCCAACTCACCAAAGGAGAAAGGAAATAGGAAGGCTAAAAAGAATGGTTTATAGCAGTGTTTCTCAATCTTTTTTACAAAGTACCCCTTTAAAAAAAATTATAAGTACCCTCAATGCATCCACCCCTCCCCCAGAGCCAGAAACCCCAAGCCCACTGCTCTAACCCAATGCCCCTCCCCCAGAGCCAGGCATCCCCCAGAACCAGGCTCTAAGGGTATGTCTACACTACCACCCTAGTTCAAACTAGGCTGGTTAATGTAGGCAACCGGAGTTGCAAATGAAGCCCGGGATTTGAATTTCCCGGGCTTCATTTGCATGTTGCCGGGCACCGCCATTTTTAAATGTCTGCTAGTTCGGACTCCGTGCCCGCGGCTACACACGGCACGAACTAGGTAGTTCGGATTAGGCTTCCTATTCCGAACTACTGTTACTTCTCGTGGAACGAGGTGTACCGGTAGTTCGGAATAGGAAGCCTAATCCGAACTACCTAGTTCGTGCCGCGTATAGCCGCAGGCACGGAGTCCGAACTAGCGGACATTTAAAAATGGCGACACCCAGCAACATGCAAATGAAGCCCGGGAAATTCAAATCCCGGGCTTCATTTGCAACTCCGGTTGCCTACATTAACCACCCTAGTTCGAACTAGGGTGATAGTGTAGACATACCCTCACTCAATGCACCCACCCCTCCCCCAGAGCCAGGCAACCCCAACCCCTCCCTCCACCACTCTAACCCAATGCATCCACCCCTCCCCAAGAATCAGGCATCCCCAGCACCCCCCCTGCTCTAACCCATTCCCCTTCACTCTCCCACAGAGCCAGGCACTGGAGGTACAGTTAACCCTACCTTTGAAGTGGCCACTCCCGCCACCCGGCCCTGCCTCAGAAGCTTGATTGCACAGAGAGCATGTGGCCTGCCAGCACCGGGCTCACCACAATGCGTGGGGCTGTGCTCTCTGCTCCTACCCTAGCATGATTCCCAGGGGCAACTGCCCCCCTCTCCACCTGCCCCTTGCTACACCTCTGAAACTGAGGGTTGCCCAAGTACAAATAATCATTTTCTATGTGCTGGCTGAATATAGTCCCATACACTTATATGTATATTTCCTCCCACTCAATTTTGTTCACTGCTGTTTTCAGCTGAGAAAAATAGGCCTTTATAAAAGAAATGCCAAGTGTACATTTAGAAAGAAAGTGAGTGAGTATAGAGAGGAACAAGTGTGAGAGCAGGAAGAACCTCACCCACTTTCCCTCTCTAATACCCTGGAACCAACACATCTTCAACTACAGTGCATACAAATACACACAGAGACACAGAAAGTTTCAGAAAGACCCATTCCCAAAAGCTGAAGCCAATAGTAAGCAAAACTGAGGGGGATGAAATATATAAATATAAAAATGTGAATGATAGTTGGGAATTGTTTAAAAATACTGTAGTAATGCACCAGATTATGCAATTAGTAGAAGATGAGATTGAAAGTACCAATGAAAGAATTAATGAAACGTTTTTTAAAAATATAAAACCAATGGAAAAGCTAACAGAAAAGAGTGCAAATTTTTAGGAAATGCTAGCAATTGATATGGGAAGCTAAGAGTAACAGTGAAAAATTTATGGCCCAATTTTAAGAGCAATAAGAATTTTTTAAATATATCATAGCAATTAATATAAAGCTGACCTTGGAGAAAGATGGTAAAATAATCAGTCATGATGCACAATGGGGAAAAGTATTCAATATTTCTGTTCTGAATCTGGAAAGCAGGATGATGTATTCATATCTTATTTCTATTCCATCAATAACTAGTAGAGTGGGTGTTAATTAGCAACTATTAAAAATAAACATTTTAAAATCTTCAGGAACAGATAACTTGCACTCAAAGTATTAAAATTATTGCCCATTGAGTTCTCTGCATCATTAATGTTGACTTTTTAACTAATATTGAAATTGGGGAAGTTCCAGAGGCCTATAAAAAAGCTAATATTGTGACATTATTTTAAAAAGGTGATTGGGACAGCGTATGTTACTACAGAACATTGATGTCAGGCAAAATCATGGAAATGCTGATATGAGATGTAATCGGTAAAAATTAAAAGATAGAATCATAAGAACTGCATAATGAATAGCATAGTTATGTGGAACATAAATCTGATCAAAATAAATTTTGTTTTGGTGACATTACAAATTTGGATGATAAATCTATCTGTGTTGACATAATAGACTTAAACATCTACAAGGCATTTGGCTTAGTCCCATTTCATATTCTGATAAAAAGTAATGGTATGCAAAATCTATGTAGTCCAAATTAAATGGATTAAAAACCAGTTACCTGATGAATTGCAAAAAGTTGTAAATGTGGAATTGGCATGCATTTTGAAGTGTTTCTAGTGTGGTCCTTTGAAGACTGTTTCTCAGCCCAGTGCTATACAATATTTTTATGAATAATCAGCAAGAAAACAAAATAATTTCAGGACAAATTTGTAGACAGAGGTTGGTGGACTGGCAAATAAAGGTGGGACAGTTAATACATTAAACAAACGGCATATTAACAAATTAGTTCTGCAGTCTAACCTGGGTCACTTAGTAAAGTGAATTCAATGGAACAACATATTTTTTTAACACAGCCAGGTGCAAACTGACACATGTAGGAACAAAAGAATTGTATCACATCTGTAAGATGGGGGAGGACTTATTCTGGAAAGCAGTTACTCACAAAAGGATTTGGGGCTCATGTAGATTACCAGTTGAACATGAGCTTCCAATGCTGAGAAGGTGAATTCAATCCTGATGTATAAGCAGGGGATTATCACATAAAGGTAAGGAAATGAAATTGCTTATGTATATGGAGATGTCACAACGAGGAGTCCTGTAGTACCTTAGGGTATATCTACACTAGCCCCCTAGTTCGAACTAGGGTGGCTAATGTAGGCATTCGAACTTGCAAATGAAGCCCAGGATTTAAATATCCCGGGCTTCATTTGCATGTTCCTGGATGGGCGCCATTTTTAAATCCCCTTAGTTCGAACTGACTGCTACACGCGGCAGTCAGAAGTTGATCCGAACTAAGTCCTTAGTTCAGATTAACTGTTACATCTCATTGCAGGAGGAGTAACAGTTAATTCGAACTAAGGACTTAGTTCCAACTGAGTGCCCACGGCTACATGCGGCAGTCAGAAGTTAATCCGAACTAAGGGGATTTAAAAATGGCGCCCACCCAGGAACATGCAAATGAAGCCTGGGATATTTAAATCCCGGGCTTCATTTGCAAGTTTGAATGCCTACATTAGCCACCCTAGTTCGAACTAGGGGGCTAGTGTAGACATACCCTTAAAGGCTAAGGCTTTTTCTCAAAAACTTGCCGCCTGTCTACACTGGCCACGAGTACTTGCACAAGAACACTGACATTCTAATGTATAAAATCAGTGCTTCTTGCGCAAATACTCTGATGCTCCTGCTCAGGGATAAGCCCTCTTGCGCAACTGTTCTTGTGTAAGAGGTCAGTGTAGACAGGCAACATCAATTCCTTGTGCAAGAAAGCCCAATGTTTAAAATGGCCATTGGAACTTTCTTGCAAAAGAAAGCGTTTACACTGGCACGGATGCTTTTGCGCAAAAGCACATCTCTTGCGGAAAAGCACATGCCAGTGTAGACGCTCTCTTGTGCAAATACTTTTAACACAAAAACTCTTGCATTAAAAGTATTTGCGCAAAATCATGCCAGTGTAGACGTAGCCTAACTGACTTGTTTTTTGCAGATACAGATTAACCTGGCTACCTCTCTCAGGCTATGTCTACTGTACAGGGTTTTTCTGGGATACTCCTGTGGATACTCTTCCACTTTTTTTTGTGAAACAGCAGACATGCTCTTTCAGAAGCCCTGTCTTCTTCCTCCCACAAGGAAGAAGATCTCTTCTGAAAGAGGAGGCTTTCTGAAATTTGGCCCACTTTAGATGGGCCAAATTTCAGAAAAGCCTCTTCTGAAAAAACTATTGGAAAAAGGTATGCAAATTGCAGAGCACAATTTGCATACCTTTTTACGATAGATCATTGTAGTGTAGACATAGCCTCAGACATATATATGACATTAGTAAGACTATTAGTGGAATACTGCTTCCAGTTCTGTCATCCACACTTCAAAAGAAATGTATGAAAACGGGAAAATTCAGAAAAGAACTATAGAAGTGATAAGAAGGCTGGACAATCTGCATTATAGGGAGAGACTAAAGATGCATAATATATTTTGTTTTTTGAAGAGAAAGTGAAGAGACAAACTTCATTATGTCTTTATGTACCTACATGAGGAAGAGATATCTGATATCAGACAACTCTTTCTTGTCTTCTTATGTGGCATCTCCATTACTGAAGGTTTGCAATGGTGGTAGTCCATTTTGTACAATCCTTGGCTAATCTCTTTGTGGATGAATAGCCCTTTTGATCCACCCAGGATACCACATAATCCACCAAGGAATTCTTTTTCTGTCTTGTGTTCTTCAGCCAGAAGCTTTTCCTTCTGATGTCCATAAACATGCATCATCCTGTAACCCTCTTAAAATGTGTGATGCAAGCTAAACCTTTCTTTTCCTAAGACTACCAGCTAGTGTTTTCTGAGTTCCAATAATCTCTAATACCTTTTCATTGATTACATAGTCTATCCACGTTATTTTCACAATTCATCTATAAGATCATAATTTGAAGGATCATAAATTTATTATGAATTGTTCAAATATCCATATTTCACAACTGTAATTTGACACAGACCAAATGTAAATTCTGAAGAGTGTGGATTTAGTTTTCAGATATCTGTCCCTTTTCATCAGATGTTTATTGTTCCACAATGTTTCTTTTGTTCTTGCTACTCTGTTGCTGTCTTCACGGTCCTATCTTCCATCATCTCTAATGATGCTTCCTCAATAACAATAATTTCTCACTTGCTCTATGGCTGAATCATTCACTAGACTCTTGCCTGTTTTCTCCAAAGTTCTGCATAGCACCATAGTTTTTTTCTTATCTTATTCAGTCTAAACCATATTCTTCGAAACAGCCAGCCTCACTATGTTATCTGCATAGGGAATATTATTCACCCATTTTCCATTCATCTTTATACCTTATTCTATTTCTTTGATTAATTTCATTAGCTCTTTATTCTAGAAGAAAAAGGTATAATAAGATCCAATGGTTGGAAGCTGAAGCTAGACAAACTTGGGCTACAAAAAAAGCGCAAGTGTTAACAGTGAGAGTAACTATTTCGAACAATTTAACTAGAGACATGGTAGGATCTCATCATTTACAGTCTTTAAATCAAGACTGTATCCCTTGCTAAAAGAAACATTCTAGCTCAAAGCAAGGCTATAGAAATTCTTTGGTAAGACAATTTGGTTTGTTTTATGCAGGAAGTCAACTAAATGACCATAATTGTCTCTTCTAGCCTTAAAAGCTATGACATTTTGAATTTATGAGATGAAAGAGAATTTTGCCATTGAGTTCACTGAGAATAAGGTTTATTCCTATGGGATTATGTAAAGTAGAGGTAATTGGCCAAATATTGAGGTGCTTTTTTGAAAACAGATTATTAAACTGTTAAATTAAAATGGCTCCCATGTTTAAGGCCTGATATAATTTATAATGCCCTAATTTCTTGACACTGTGCTCAATTAGACTTTTAAAATCTGCTAAGGGAAGAGACGGAAGGCAGCTCCAGTTCATAAGAAATTTAAAACTAGTCTAACAGAATACTAGAAAATATACTAGAAAGAACAGTACTGATCAGGCAGTGAGAAATGAACAATATATCTGCTCTAAGTGGGATTAGAAAGTCTGCAGCAAGGCCTCCTACTACAGTATGTAGGTTTTAAAGCAATCTTTGCTGTCATCCTCCTCTAATTTTGTGTTGTACACAGCTCAGACACAACAGAGGATCTGGCTCATGACACTGATCTTGAGTTTTTTATTGGATAGGTGTTTGCTCATTGGACATTCCAAAAACTCAACAAAAGTTTCAAGAGATAATGTGATACTATTAACTCCATATCCTAGAATTATTTAGCTTAGAGCACTCCCAGCAAATGTTGGGAAAAAATACTCCTCTCATTTTCTCCACATCCTTCCCAACCAGAAGCAAAAAACCTCCCTGTTTATATTTTCTTAATGCATGAAGGAGTAAGATACAATTTTGAATAACACTTTATAATGGCTTTCTTTTGTAACAGCACTGATGGAGGAAGTAGTTGCTCTGTGCCAAATTAGAGACCACTTTTTGAATGAAATCTCTCTACCTAGGGATTCTTCCCACCTCTTCATATATTTGCATTTATTTTTCAAATCTATTTTAATGAGCTCAATATAAAACTAGAGCTCATACCTCTTGAGCCTGATGAATGGGTAATTACTGTTTTGATCCCCACGGGAGGCCTCCAAACACCATCTTGTCGTGGAAGTTAAGGGCATAATGTTTTAATTGAAGGTAGGGGAGTAATGGGATAATACTTTAGTTGATAATGATACCCAATATAACCATGTCCAAAATAGCTTTAAACAAATGACCTATCTACTGTGATCCGATGTTTCTCCTTCCTACAGGGAAGCTTGAGTTATTTCTTGTGGGTGTTAAACTCAGTAATCTTTCATGATACTGGGCCTCATTAGTTAGGGTGCCACACAGATCAGTACTGGGATCAATATTTAGTTAAAATCCAGTGACTACACTTGATTGTGTGGTGGCACAAGGAGATGTCCCTCCCCAGCCTATCTTTGGTACCTAGGAGATGGGGTCAGCCACAAATGTCAATCCTTGTGCACCCGATTCAACAGGAGTAGGGGACTCTATTGCTAATGGCAGACCTATACATCTTATGGGGAGAGAGCGGGTAGAAGCAGGTGGGACAAGTGCCTCTTCCCCATCTATACTAGCCAAAATAACCCTGTCAGCACAGAGAGGTAATGCTTCACCCTGTTAATGGTTGCAGCAAATCCTCCATGTCTGAGGCACAGTGTATCTGAGAGCTATCACTGAGGTGATGAAATTCCACACATAATGTGGTAGGGAGGGTGGCTTATGGCTTGATATTTGCACTCACAAGTCCCATTGAAGTCAATGGGACCTCAGGTGCTCAGAATCTTTGAAAACAGGCCATAAAAGCCATGATCTCACCCTATTGATCTGGGAGATAAAAGAGATTGTACATTGAGTATATTTAGAGATGGAAGGGCTGGAAATAGCAAACAGAGTGGCCTAGGAACCTTTGAAATGAATAAGATTTAATGTGGATAAATGGGAAATAATGTAGATGCTAAAAATATTTGGCATAAAGTCAAAGGAGAATTCTCTGTGCAGAGCAATAATGTGAAAAAGGGATTTGGCGCAAGTGAGAATATTGTTGAAGAAGGGTTTATAATGTCATACAGCTGCATATCAGGCTGTAGCTATTCTGAAATAGATATAAATTAGATACATTAATTAAAATCATTCTACTTTTTATTTGTATGTTGCTAATGTTTGACTTGTTCTGCATACCTATCCTTTTAATATTTATTGTCATGTGAACGTCTACCAGTTTATTACATAAGTACGTGCAACGACAATTCACAAAGATATTTATTTGCCAAGCTCTCCTTGATTTCAGTAGGAATTAGGCACCTACCACATCTGATGGTTTATATTGGATCTAAGAAACATTGACAAAATTAACTATTATGAAGTCTGACCTAAGTTGTGAGAGGCTAAAAGAACTTATCAGACACAACTGCAAAAAAAGAATAAGAGGCTGTGGTAATGCAGTCTGCGTATTTGAATGGAAATAGTATCAGAGGGATTGAGATTATTAACAGTGGTTGAAAATGGTGTAGTAAGGAATAATACCTGGAAATGAGAAAGGAAACACATAGGTATGACCTTAGTTTAGAAACAAAATGTAAACCAGAAAGGCAATGAGATGATGGAAAGCGCTACCCTGAAGGTAGTTAAGGCACCATCTGTACAGGTGCTTAAGAGGAGGTTAGATAAAAACCCTTGAGGGATTACTGTAAAGGATGTGCTTTTCCCAGCAGGTGGATTACTGTTTGACTAAGGTATCTTTTTCAATGATTCAGGCTTGGAAGCAATGTAAGGATGGTTTTGTGCTCTAAATTCCAAATTATTTTTGTAATATTTTTGACAGCTATGGTAAGAAGGTGGCACTGCTCTCAGCATGTTTTCCCCCTGGCTACTCCAGTTGGCTGGACTCATACTGGGCAAACAGAAGTGGTATCCTCTCCCAGATTTCCACTTAGTCATCCTTTGTTCTTATTAAGGCACTAAAACAACAAGCACTTGCTTAAGCCCCTCCCTCCTCAACTCCTAGGTTATGTCTAGACTACACCTCTCTGCTGGCAGAGGGATGCAGATTAGGCTGGACACAATTGCTAATGAAGTGGGGATTTAAATATTCCGTGCTTCATCAGTATAAAAATGGCCACCGCTTTTTTCGGCACGGAGCTTTGTTGGATAAAAGCGGTGGTCTAGAGGCTGATCTATCGCTAAAGCAAGCCTGTTCCGATAGATCCGGTATACCTTATTTTACGAGGCATAAGGAATCTATTGGAAAGGGCTTTCTTTAGCAATAGATCAGCCTCTAGATTGCTGCTTTTCTCCGACAAAGCTCCGTACTGGAAAAAAGCGGTGGCCATTTTTATGCTAATGAAACACGGGATATTTAAATCCCTGCTTCATTAGCAATTTCGCTCAGCCTAATCTGCATCCCCCCAGACAGGTGTGATGACATCTGAACATAAACTATCACTTAAAATATTGTTTCTAGTCTTCATAGGGGCAAAACATAACTTGAAAACATGAACTGAGTGTAACCAGGGTAGAGAGCAGATAGCCATTAGAGCCCAGGGAGGAACCCACTTTCAGAGCATTTCTGTTACATTGCTGGGCCTATTATGCTCCTCAGTGCTCTTGGATGCCCTGTTGGAAGACTGGCTCCTCTCCAAATGGCTCCCCTCTACCCTCAGGCTTCAGTCTCTACTCTGGCCTTTTGCTTTCATGGATAAGATTAGGGGGTGGGGTGTCTCTCCCAACACCATTCACATTGCCCCCAAAACAAGACATCATTGAGAGTAGAGTGTGAGGATCTGTGATCTTCCTTGTCCTTTTTTACATACTTTGATGGCAGGAAAGTAGACGCGCACTGATGACAATGTCACAATAGATAACGGAGTTAACACTTCAGTACATACCTCTCAGAGCTACTGTTTCAGGCTCTCTACATATACAGGCAGGTTTCAGGGTTTTCTCTGTAGCCACTTTTTTTTCCCACATGAATGCAAAGACAATAAAATGATAGTCTCAACAACAACAACAAAAGTCAGGTTGTTGACCCTATTCTTTTCAAGCCTTGCCTTCAAAGGTATTAGAACAGAAATCAAAGGCTTAATGTTAAAATCCTGTTAATGGAAATGTCTGGTCCAGCACTGGTGTAAAATGAATGCAACTCCTCTGACTTCACTGGAGTTGTGCCCATTTACATCAATTGAGTATTTGGCCCCAAAAGTGTCTCTTGCTGCTTTATTATATAGCAATGTAAAGCAATTCCAGTAGTTTAGTGGGTGTGTCTAGAGCTGATTTCAGGTTTAAGTCCCTTTGATTCATTATAGTTGCCCAGATTTTACTAGACTTAAATAGAAGATGACAAACAAATAATCATAAGGTTGCAAGGTCAAGTACTTGAAAGTCCTTTGAGAGTTAGGAAATTCCAGAAATAAGACATACAACCTTCACTTAATTCCCTTGTGCATTTGCATTATGATACAGTCTTTAATGATATCCATGTATACCTTTTTTCAGAAAACCCTTGCTTCATTCCGTGCATTATGTGGATGCAGCTGAATTAGAGCACTGTTCAATATTTCTTTCTATACTTCTCATTCAGTATGTGGCTTGAGGTTTTAATTACCACCATCCAAACCCTACACTTAATAGGGATTCAGGGAACTAATTTTGTTATGGGCTTTTCTATGATGCACGTCATTTTAATAGCTTAAAGCCTCACAGATATACATGAAATCATTATCATAATACCTCTGTAAAATTGAACAATATTATTATTCCAATTGTACAGAGGAGGAAACTAAAAAGTAAAGGTGGGATGACTTGCTTGAGGCTACAGAATAAATCAGTGGCAGAGCAGAACTCAATAACTCTCCAGACTTCAGTCATTCCTCTCAGTTACTGATTTCAAGGGACAGAACTTCCACAGGTTACATGGGTTCCATCAACTGCAACTACAGCAAGGTGCAATCATCACTTCTGTGAAAAAGCAGGCCAAGAAACGAGAAACACAGTGGCCACCAGCAGAGCCAACAGACTCACCAGACCTCTGAACAAGGTGGAGGGGGGGAAGCTCCTTGTTCCTGGAAGGGACGTGGCCTGAGATGGAAGGGGCAGGGCTGGGGCAGTCTCACCCCTCAGTCAGCCCTGAGAGCTGTCCAGAGCAATCCACACACCACACCAGTGGCAATTTAAAGGGCCTAGAGCTCCAGCTGCCACCACTGCTGTGAAAGTAGCAGCAGATCTCAGGAGCTCTGGGCCCTTTTGAATCATCAGATATCAGGACAATTGCCTTTTGTCCCCTTATCAACAGGCTTGGTGGCCACCTGCAAATATTTTGGTTGAAGTGACTTGCCGCGCATCACCTCAAAAGGTTGTGGGAGTGTCACTGTACACTTTTATGTGTATGGTGATGAGTCACTCCTGTTCTGGGCTTCAGCCAGTCCACAAGCCAAGAATGGGTGACCTCAGGGAAGGTAAAGCTCTACAGGACTAACAGCAGCTCAGTGTCACTCCAGGACTTGGAACTCTGTCCTACCTCACAGCCTGCTTAGCCTTGTTCCTAGCCCTGCTCTTGCACCTGCCCTGTTCTTAGTACTGATCTAGCCTTGCTCTCACTCCAACTCCACTCTGAACTCTTGAATTTATCACCAATCTCTGTTTCTGACCACTGGGTCCAGCTGCTCAGTCTGGCTCCAACCACTAGGCATGACCATCCCCATCAAAGTCTCTGACAGCACTCAATTACATTAACAAGACCATCCTTTCACTTCCTGCTATCTCCTGCCTCGTTTTTTTATACTTCTTCCCTCTTCTACATCAATCGATGTAGGCGTCCTATAGAAAACCACAACCCTCATGGAAAGGTCAGAGCTTTCAACTGACCCTATTTTCCTCACTCTAGTACTCTGAAAGTGAGGTCACTATATGTGCAATGTATATTTTAATTGCTTCTAAATTGCATCTGGAATGCTTGAGCTCTCCAATGATGAGTACTAAGCTTTCACAAAACCATGATGTAATCTGTGAGCAGTACAGTTGGTATGGGAGCCTATTGTCTGAGACTGTAAACAAGTTTCATTCTGTCTTATTAATAATAAAATAATAGCATAATAAGCAATATCAGAGGAAAGATTGGGGGAGTAGAATTGGTTTCATAGTCTGTCAGATACATATATATCAAAGAAATGTTTATTATGTTTTTTTCTTGAAAACTGTCTAAGAAATGAAATACATAAAAGAATGTGCAACTTTTATATTTGGTTATTTGCACAACACTGACATGTAGAAATGCTATTTGTACATTTTTTGTCACAGGTTTTTATCTTTCTTATGATGAGAGATTATTGTAATGTTAAAGTATATCAACTCCTGGCAATTCTCTACGGTCAACTGTTCACTGTAGAGGTAGTAAAGTACTTTTGGTACCAATCATCCTGAAATAGGTGGACTGTGGCAGAAATGCCCTGGGTTTCTCTGAAAGAAGACATACAGAACAGTATAATTGGATCTCTCCCATGTTGGATCCTACAGGATCCAATTCTGTCCCCACCTTCTCTTCTGTGCGTATGTCTGTCCACTGTGAGACATTTGGAGCTGAGGCGGTAATTTTTTTCCACCACTGCCTAGATGGTATAGTCTCTGTTGGGATTCTAAAGGTGCTGAACACCACTAGAAAGGCTGTTTGCCGGATTTCTGGCAGGGACTAGAAATAGAAATGCCAGAAGGTGAATGAGAAAGCCTGCTCTCATTAGATTTTCAGTCCAGCATTGCAAATTCAAGAGGTTCAGAAAGTAAAGCAGACGTACTTTTGGATACTTATCTGAAATGAACCAAAATGCCACAACTTAAGTGGTTAAAGCAGCCTGGAAACTAATATACAGCCCTGGGGCAAAATCCTCCTTCCAGGTATATAAAGTAGAATGGAGGTAAACAGCAGAAATATTGGATTATTTAAATAACAAAATAGAAATGTAGCATCTCAAGATGTTTCCATGTCCTAAAAAGAGATGTATGTAATCTCAACACCACATTATGGGTCTTAATAGGTCTCCAAAAGAGCTGTGATCTTTCAGGAGAGGTATCTTTTTTTAACCCATCTCATCACAACTCAGATTGAACTAATTCAATATTTACTGAAATGAAGGCCATGACAAGCAGCAAATACGGTACCCCGCAGATAGAGTAATTTGAGACATAGCAGCTACCTTAATGTAGAGACAGAAGGCAGATGGATGGACACATACCTGCATTACATTACAGACCTGCTAATGTAAAGATCTCAAAGCAAACAGAAATACAGAACATCACTTTGGTTGTGGACTGTCTCTGGGAGACAGGATTTCCAAGACACCATGAAATCAATGACAGTTTATGAAAGATTTAATCTTACTCCCAGGTGTCTCGTGCAAGGTATGTCCTCACATCAGAAACCAGGACATATAGAATAAAATGCCAGAAAGTCCCTTACAAATGTAAACCTCAATGTGGAACCTAAAGATGACATTGGTCTGCTATCCATTATCAAAAAATATGTGAGAATTCTACCTTCTATCCACAAGAATAATGTATCCTCACCAACATGCATACACATTTTATTCTATGTTTACCCCACTATTAGCTTCTTTTTCAATATACTTTCCCTTTGTGTGCTTACCTGGTGATAGTCATTTTGTACGTCCTCTGAATGCAATGTACACATGGTACTACGGTAACCTTTACGGCCACTAACATCTATTTTCTGACCAATTTACATGAGTATGACTGAGTATGACTTCCATTAAACCAGTGTAAATCCAGAGTCACTCCACCAAAGTGTAAAAACACAGTGAGATCAGAATCAATTCCCTGTTAAGATAATTTACATCATTACTTATATAATTTCTGCATTTGGCCTTTATTTAAAAAAAAGATATGTGAAACTGTTGAAGCAAATATTAACTATTAAACTCTCATTAAAAATCTTGGTATCTTTAGCATAGATATTCCCTCACTCTACTGTTGTTCTCAATGCTGTTTAGCAGTGAAACAGTCCTCTAAAGATGTTCATTTTATTTGCAGAATTATTTCAATGGGAGTTCTACATTAGTTCAGTGAGAGCGCTTGAGGGATCATGCCTATAAAGGTAAAGTATTATTTAATAGTATTATTATTTATTACTATTGATTGTTCCAAGTATGCTTCCCCCATTCAAATTCTATCAATATATGAGGAAATCTATCTATCTGAGCTATTTCTAAGGCACTGTTTAGATGATGATGGCAACCGAGTAAATCTTTGATCACAATGAAAACTGCTTTGGTGATTTCAACCTACACTCAGCCTATGAAAGATGGACATTTTACCTATCACAGAGTTGCCACACAGATGAGCACAATTCAGCTCTATTGGCAATTTCTGCCATACAAGGAACAAAAAGAATAGAAAGGACACTACGGGTCAGGACTCAGATGTATTTGCCAAACCTGGGATCTGATTCTGCTCCCCCTAAATCAGTGGCAGATTGAGCTCATTGCATGGAAGGTTTGTTGTTGGTTTTCTGTTTGTTTGTTTACATTACCTGCTCATACTGCACCTATCTCTAGCTAGTGGTATTCGTTCTTAGCTTTCAGAAATTATTTTGCTAGCTCTAGTTATGGATAAATAGTTCATGAATGCTAACTTTCCCCCTACCTCCTAAGACTCATGTGCAGATGGATCACCATTCATGGATCTTAACCCTCCCATAGGTATCGGAGAGATCAGCAGCCTCTGTGGCAGCATCTCCCCTCTCCTTGGGCTGCACGGAGAGTGTGTTGGATGAGCACAGCTCCTCAGATGAGGAATGCAGGTAAGTGGATGGGATGAGGAGAAGCAGATAAGCCAGAGAAAGGATAATATTTTCTTTCCCCCAGTATCCCTATGTTGTTCCTCAAGAAAGTGGGGATCTCTGTAAGAACCACTGGCTAGGGAAGCCCTGCAAGTGGTTTCCAATGGTGCTGCACTGCCAGGGAATGTGGGTGACACACCAAGCACATAGAGCTAAGGTGAACACATAAGAGCTTCATGCAGATGACTATGGGCCCAAGATACGTGAGTTTTGGAAAGTAACCTCCACATCATTTTTTGCAAAGAGAGGATAGGGAATAGGGATAAAACACACACACACACACCACTCCCCAGGGAACAATTCAGGAGACATTTCTGTGAGGAAAACCTATCAGAAATATACTCCCTTTAGTCCCTTCCTACAGGATTTTGTCTGGAGGGAGCAATCAGGCCTAGACACATTAGATACAGATTATCCATTTAATCTCATTTAATATGTCATTGTTATTCTCCTTCCGTCCCTCCCTTTTTCCAAACAGACAAATATATCTGCTTGTGATTGCTAAACTAAAGCATATCCCTCTTCACTGGTTAAAGCTGGAGCTTCCAAATTTAATTTTCCTTACAAAATAAAAGAGAAATGCATTTGATGGAGGAAATTACAGCTAAATTAAGATCAACATTAGATAAACAAATCAGTAAATGGCTGCTGCCTATTGATTTACTTTCTGAACTGATTTTGCTGTCTTAAAACCTCTTTTCCACACTTACAGAAGAACACACACTAGACCCTGTAGGGCTTAGACTACACTAGGGACATTTTCCCCAAATTCTAACTGGCAGCAAAGCTAATTCAGCTCAAATAGGTGAAAACAGTTCAGACTACCTGGTGCTTCATGTAAGAGAGTGTTTCCATTTGTTTTAAAAAGGAATAGCAAGACTGTTTTAAAAACCAGTTATTATTTTAGGCGGTATGTGAGGCAGGAGCTCTGAGAGGCGGTAACCCCTGGGTTGTCGTACAGTTGTACTACCCCAATGCAATGATGGATCTTCTTTGAGCCCTAGGCTTTAGGAACTCTGATTATTTTGCAGTGTCTTGTTAGAAGAAAAAAACTGCTCTATATACCAAATTCACACTTTATTTTTAAAGTACAGATTAAGACACTGAGATATTTTTTAACAGTGTCTCTCTCTCTGTCTTTACCAAAACTAGCATTGTGCATACAGGGTAGTGTTTAAAGTGCATCTACAATCAGACTTTCTCAGACAGGGCACCTTGAAAATAGCATTATTCTATAGCAGGCTTTCAAGTAGATTCCTCTTGAACTTTCGCAGCTTTCTTGAACCTTTGACCACATTTTCATGTGAAAAATATTTTTAAAATATGTCTGTACAGGAGCAAGCATGAATACACACTATTTATTCAAACGGCTAGTACATTTGAAAAGACATTTGTTATTGTAAATCCTGAATAATTCTGAAATTACTGCAGCTTCCCTGTAAAACAGACAAAGCTTTTGTAATATAAAAAGGACAGTTTTACAGTTCTGCTGTAACTTCCAAGGTAGCCCTTATGTAACTACATTTCATGGGCACAAGAGCAGGTTTTCAATTAAATTACTGCTGTACTTATTAGATGTGTAGTCACAGGGTTTTAATAGCAAAAAGCTTGTACAGCAGATATTTAGTTCTGCTTTCTCCAGCAGATGTCACTTGCAGTACATAATAATTCATGGAAAGAAGTCCAGGCAGATAGAGATACACTGTATTCCTTGAAATATAAGCCAAATAACATTTTGGTGCTTTGTGTATGTATTAAGTTTGGCATTTGGGTTTTTTTAACAGATGGCCCTAAAATAGCAAAGGTAAAACATTTTTGTTTCAATTTTTTCCAGTGAAGATTATGCCTATAACTTCCGTAATTTTAAAAAAAAACCAAAGTGAGATACATTTAGTTGTTTACATGTATGAAGTCTGGGTCATGTCTGATCTAATCATTGCATTGAGCACTGCAATTTGACAATTATCAGATTTGACAATTACCAGTTTATAAAAGTTTTTTTTTTATTATTCCTAGCTGATTTTAACATAGAGTTGAAGTTTAGTGAAATGATACATATTCCCGGTCAAAGCAAAATTGCCACGAGTGCAACTGTGTAAAACTGCCCTGTGTTGGGCATAGTTGCAAAGTGACCTGCTCTGGTAGGAACTCTGAGAAACCTCACTCATTTACACTGGTATTACAACAGTATGTGATTCCATTCTCTCCAGTATTGATTGACACCAGTGACAAAGAGAATCAGGCCCACAGTTCCTCAGATATGCCCCGTGCCTCCAGAATCCCCATGTGAGACTATACCATTTCTCCCTTGAAGAAGGTACAGCATTTCCTCCTCTGTTGGCTCTCCCACACTACCCCCTTAGCAAAGGCATTACATTATGAGTGCGAGGCTCATGTGGTCCTTTTGCTCCCTGATCACAGGGACTGTCGGCTTCTGGACTCCTATCCAGACACTGCAAAAGACTCTCTCCCACAAGGGCAGGGAGTCAACACAATCTGCCCTTTAGTTTAGGGTTTTTTCTCAAAGAATGTAGCTATGCTAATTTCCCCCCCTGACTACTTCATAAATGTAATGATCAGGATAGTAATTGGACCATCTTACCCATGTAATGTTATTTGTTGACACTTATAAGGGTGCATCTACACTGCAACATTATTTTGAAATAACTAGCACTATTCCAAAATAACTTAGTCCGCGTCTACACAACAGGCAGTTATTTCAAAATAGCGTCAAAATACTGTCAAGCTGGAGGACTTCTTACTCCAACTCCTGTAACCCTCATTGTATGGGGAATAAGGGAAGTCAGAGGAAGAGTGCTCTATTTCAAAATAAGTAATGTGAAGACGCTCCCTGTTTTGAAATAAGATACTCAATTGACATAGCACAGTTTTAGCTTCTTTTGAGTTAAGCCCTGCAGTGTAGACACCCCTTTAGGGTTCCTTCATTCTTTCTCCCCATTTTTTGGCAAAAGCCCCACAAGCAGATTCCTATATGCTCTCTAGGGGCAGGTCTACACAGTAGGGCAAAACTCAAATTAAGCTATGCAACTTCAGCTATGTTAATTGGATAGCTGAAGTTGAAAAACTTAATTTGTTTTTTGGTGCTGTCTACACAGCAGGAAGTCAAACGAAGAACACTTCCTGTGACTTCCCTTACGCCTCATGAAATGATGGTTTCAGGAGTCAGAGTAAGAAGTCCTCCAGCCTGACATTTTTTCGAAATAATGTTTTGCAGTGTAGATGTTCTCTTTGAATTTGAATTTCCCGGGCTTCATTTGCATAAACTGGGCGCCGCCATTTTTAAATCCCTGCTCATTCGAACCCCGTGCCGCGCGGCTACACGCGGCATGGACTAGATAGTTCGGATTAGGCTTCCTAATCCGAACTACCGTTACTCCTCGTGGAATGAGGAGTAACGGTAGTTCAAACTAGGAAGCCTAATCCGAACTATCTAGTCCATGCCGCGTGTAGCCGCGCGGCACGGGGTTCGAACGAGCAGGGATTTAAAAATGGCGGCGCCCAGTTTATGCAAATGAAGCCCGGGAAATTCAAATCCCGGGCTTCATTTGCAAGTGCGGTATGCCTACATTACCCCGCTAGTTCGAACTAGCGGGGTAGTGTAGACATACCCTTTGTTATTTCAGAATAACATCAGTTATTCTGAAATAATGCTGCTGTGCAGACATATCCTAGGAGAACAGGGCCTCCTACCTGCCTAGAAAATCTCCATCTCTGGAGAGCAGATTAGATAGACATCTATCAGTGATGGTCTAGAGACAGTACTGGGTTCTGCCGTGAGGGCAGGGGACTGGACTGGATGACCTCTCGAGGTCCCTTCCAGTTCTAGTGTTCTATGATTCTATGAAATAGGAAAAAGGATTTCTAAATAGATTAGGGAATAGCACAAGCAGCATGTGCTTCATTTCCCTTTTGCCTGCACTCCTGCCTATACACATGCCACACAAGAAAATAACCTGGAATCATTTGCAGGAGGAGCATCCCCTCCCCTCAGAAGGCAAACACCAGAGAGGCCTAGGCATGAGCTCCTATATTATACTCTTCCCCCAAGGAATCTAGGAAACTGTCAACAGGATGAAACAACCCCCATCCTGAAAACGGTGAAAGAGCTGGAGAAAATATTTGTGCCTTACCACGAAAGGTAGCTAAGGCAGAGTTCAGACAAAATACAGGAGGAGGAACACTGGATGGGGAAGGGGGCTAAATAGCAAATTACTGTGACCCTGGTCCTCATCTTTGAGCTACCTGCTCTCTCCTGCAGGTCCTTATAATGGAAAAGGAAATGAGGCATGTGATTTCCTCCGACTGAGGATCCCTCCTCATAATGCAGGAAATGTGCTCAAGGCAACATGTGATGAGCCATTTTGAGTTTGAATCTAGATTCCATTCATTGGGTCAGACCTTCCCCTCTGCTTTGTTCCATGTCTAACAAAGGTGTGATGCATGGAGTGCTCATATGAGACTGGTCCTTGTTTCCTGGTTCCAGTCACATGTCAAGGCTTAGGGCTGCAAAAGGTCACAGGGCAGTGGGCAGTATTCTCAGAATCTGACTCTATGACAAAAGAGTTCATGAGTGGTCAGATAGAGAGTAGTTAGAGACACACCAGGAATTCCAGCAGGAGCAGGTAAAGAAAAGAAATTTGGGAAAGAAATGGCAAAAGAACTTCCAGAGACATTTCATGTATTGACCCTGTGGAAACTTTGCTTTTGTATTGTCAGCCAACATATCTATACCTTTGCTGGGTTGCTGTTGGGGTTTTTTCATGAAAAAGGAGTTCCTTCTGAAAATAAAAAGCTAACTAGCATGTCCAAACTTTGATTATTCACTAAGTGGAGATGATGGTACAAGTTTCTAATCAAATAATCTTACTTTTATGGAAAAATAAAACAAGGCTCTCAGTCTTTTGATGAAATGAAGATAGGGCTGAAGCAGTAGTGACCTATTTTCACTGCTAATGCATTAGCTACTCTGAGTTCAGTGCACCAGAAGGAAGAACAAATTTCTTCTGAGCAGCACTTGGATACCATGGTGATGGGTGCAACATAAGAATCTAAATAGAATGGAAAGAAATGCTCAGCATCTACTTCCTTTACTTTTATGCATGCATTTACAGGATTGTTACCAATTTCTAATCTAAAATGGCAGTAACTTTCTTCTTTGGAGTACTGATTTACTCTATGTGACAAGAGGTTGCAGCCCTACCTCTAATACCCCTGCCCATAAAAAACTCCTTCAGGATTATTTAAAGTGAAGAAATTAGAGAGCATATTTGTTGTATTAGTTGAGGAGATGTTCCATGCAGAGAATTATAATGTTAATAATAACAGTGTGCTACAGATCCCCTTTCAGCTGAGTGGCCAATACTGTTTTGTAAACATCAATGAATGAAGTCTCACAGTACCTTGTGAATTACCTATTACGAATTTCATACAGAGAAATTGAGGCAGGTCTTATATGGCTTGCTGTAGATCAGCCAGCAAGACAATAGCAAAGCTAAAAGTAGAATCTAGAACTGCTGATTTCCAATCCACCACCGTTACTAGATAATGTTCACCCCATCCACTCACTCTGAAGTGTAATTCATTTCTTTCACAAAAGACACTGGAATCCTAAAGACATTTTCTTCTCATCTTCGAACTGGCCTTTTGATTTTTAAATGTCTCTCTTTTTTTTGTTTATCTGTTGTGTATTAACACTGTGGAAATCACAAGTAAAAGGAGGGTCTGCAGGGCTGATTTTGAATTTAAACATGGACTGTTCAAGTATCTTGTGGTATCTTGATAGCATGAGAAAATCTCAGCTTCTGACAAGCTCATCTTGGGGATTGGGAAGGACGTGAGGTTATTCTTTTCCAAAGTTATTCGACATCTGGGTTTCCCCTTCTGCAGTGTTTTGACATGAGTTAATTGCAAGCTTCATTCCTGTGAGTGGAGGCTTTTAAACACAGCACTGCAAGAAGTCATGCGCTTCCCTTTCTTAAAGAACCAAAATACCCTGTACCACTTCCAAATTGATGTTATTGCTTGGTTTTGACATCAGTGCTACTATGTATGTATAACGTCACTTGACCCATTGCATATCTCTTCATCAGTTATCTTGGAGAAGAGGGAAATCGCAGAGGACCCTGAAGAAAGAGTGCTGGCTAATATCTTACAGTTTGTGTTTAGTAATCAAAGTTGGAACATTTAGGAGAAACAAACACATAGGAGTAATTTTTAAATGAGTGCTTTATATTCAGCAGTTTTGCCTTTTGGCTCTATATACTCATCAACATTTTAAACTATTCCATTTTAAATAGCCACAAAGCTCACAAGTGAGACAGAGATCCAATACTTTATTGATGCTTACAGAAGGGCAAAATGAAAAAGCTCTGATTTAAATGGTTTGGTTGGCCATCTTTCAATCTGTCATTATTTTAAAGCCCTGTACTCCAGCAATTTGCTCTGAGACTTGCAATTCACTCCCACTTCATAGAACAAAATTCCCTGAAACAACTGGATAATCGCCACTGAGCATGATTTTATGATAGAACTTTGACTAGCAGGTGAGCCTTCTACTGAAGCCACATGAAATTAAGTAATAGCTTTATTTTAAAACATTGCTGTTGAGGTATATTGAAAATTGAATTTTTAGCATACTAAGCAAAACAATCTAAGAGATGGGAACCTATAAAAGTCTTGATAAAATAAAAAACTTATGTTTGGTCACTTTATACGCAGAAGATATCTGAGTACATACGGAACTGCAAAAATATAAACACATACAAAAAGAGAATTTATATGTCCTCCATCACCACATGCACAGCAATTTTTTCCCCTATGTCAAAAACTGTAAGGGCAATTTACAAGTATATGCGCAATCAAATTTGTATTGATTTAGCAATGAATTTCTTTGATGTCCCTTACCTTAACCTCATTTTCCATTATTTCAAATTGTCAGTGATTTGTGACTCATGAATATTCAAATCTAATTTGCACATACAAATAAGCAGGCATGCAAAAAAGGTAATATGTCTCTATATTTGCCCTTTTGCTTTGTATTTATTTGCAGAGTGTTTTCTTTAAAATACTCTTAAAGTAATCCCAGCTATTTAAACACAAATGGTCTGATTCTTTCCTCACACTAGCTTTAAACCAGTGAAATTCCAGTAACTTCAATAGAGGTACTCTTAGCTTAAACAAGAGAAGAGACTCCTACCCAATTATTTTCTCTGTCCTTTTCCCCCTGCTGACTTCACATTCAAAATCATCAGTATTTTGCAAACATGTTTCTTTGGTACAGCAGCAATTTATATTTATTACTTTAGTAAGAGAGAAAACTCTGAATTAAAATATTTTATCCTAACACCTTCAAATTTTACAGCAGTTCAGATCTGGATTTGAATTGGAAATCCATGACTTGGAACCATTGATACTTAATGATAACTCAATATTTTGCTATCAAGTACAATAAATACTTCATTTCATCCTCTCTTTGTAACTGTGGTAGTGGACACAAAGCACTAAAAACCCCTTCAGATATTTATTATCAGTTCAAACTGTGGTCTTGAACTTATAGGCAAAGGGTACCTTTTCAATAGCTGAAATCTGAAAAGAACAGATCAAGAAGCATCTGCCTCTATATATGAACAATATTCTTCTTGCTCCAAAAACAAAACCCATTTCTATCACAGAATAATTTGGGGCTACACCTAGGTAGGGGAAGAAAATTAGGACAGTATTCCTCAGGACTTCTGTCTTTGTAATAATGTTGAAGAGTTGTAATTATACTGTACCAACAAAAAATAAACCTGATTTCATAATGAAAAGCTATATTTGGAAACAGGCGTTCAGATTCCAAATGGCAGTGTAGTTTGTTTTGTTTTTACCCCTTTTTACTCACTATCGGTGAACATTCATACAAACAGATGTTCTTCTCACAAATGGGTATAACGGCTGTTCTTTATGGGTCCAAGTCTGCTTTTACTGACTTGAATTGAGGCAAGATCAGGTGTGAATATTCGTTATGCTTTTTGTGGTTAACTTCCCATTTAAAAAATTTCAGCCAACTGATTGGAAAGCAGAATTAATACCATGTGACTAAAGTAATCAGTCATACATCAAAAATAATGAATTGCAAAAAGGCAAAATGAACAGTTTGCAAAAGGCCCACTGACTGAAATTTGTTTGCCTAAAATATTCTTGCTAAATACTTGCAAGCAATGAATTTTTCACAGAAATAAGGATTGATTATGGGGCCCTAAATCTTGTTTGAGGTTTGTAGGTGCTACCTACCATAATGTATATCAATAATAATGTACTTGAGAACAGAAAATATTGCTATATTTACCAGCTAATGTGTAGTCAAAATGAATAATTTGATCAGCTCTTCCACAAAAACATTTATTATAATGTTATGTGTGAATGATGTAAATATGATATTTTTAGAATATTTAATGTTAACTATAAACATGTATAGCTTAGTGACATGGCTCAGCTGTTGTGAAGTACAAGGTAAAGCCAAGTGCCTTCAAATACCCAAGAAATATTATCCAGTGTGACACATGCCTGGATATGTCTTATAGTGATCATAATATGGCCTCAAGGAAAGAATATCGGACAAACACTTCTTATGGATTTTTATTGTTATTTATATTTATTTGCTCCAAAGAACTACTTCTATTAATACCATTTATGCCACTAATCAATAGAACTATTAGTGATGCGTTATCATTGCATATGAAGTAACAATGGAATATTTATAAATGTATGTATACTTGTTTTATAAGAAATGTATTAGTACATTGTAGTTTAATCTTGTGTTACTTTAAATGCCTGTTTATTTCTGCAGATGTGAAAAAACATTTTAAACTGCAGTATGTATCATGTAATTCATGATACCAAAGATGCTGGTAAAAACATGTCATACAAAAATGATGACTGACAATAGCTAAAATACTAATTAAGGATTTGATCCTGTGAGGTGCCAAGAGCTTATGACTGGATGCTCAAGATCCACAATTCCTCTTAAAGTCAGTGGGAATTAGGCATACTCAGCACTTTTTATGGGGTGCTCAGCATCTTGCAGGATCAGGTAGACAGCCTTGTCCTGTATTCTTCAGTCAGGCAAAAATCCCATTTAAATAAATGGGGATCTTGTCTATAGATTTGGACCCCAAAATATTGAAGGCTATTAACATATGTAGGGGATTGCCTGAAGAGATGCACAGCTGGAAGGCCAATTTTCTTCAAAGGCATCTTGTCCTCTACCAGTTGAGTTCTACAAGTTAATTTTCAGAGCTTTTGGAGTGTGTGGATGTACATGATTAACAGAGTTCAAGTCTCTGGTTCTGTGGCCTTCTTCATGCAGACATTTATGAATATTATATTGACATAATCCTGTGAGAAAAAGTTAGGTCAGTCCATCCCTGGTGAAACACTAAGAAGTCAGGGCAAACCCCATCTCTGGTGTAACTGCACTTTGAGGGAAGGAGCTCTGAGTAATTAAAGTGTCTGAATACAATAGCCATGAAACTTCACTGTTTGCTTTGAAGAGTAATGTCACATGTCCTTTGACACCATCATTATTTTTTTATTAAAAAAGATGCAATTACCAGCATAATGTATAGTCAATACAGCTCTCTGGACTTTCTTAGGTAGCCTAAAATGAATAATGGATGTAGTGATATCTTGATATTTCTTGAGTCTGTTTGTTGCCTCTTCTGATTTCACTTCATCCACTTTATGAGGGGCATTTGTTAGATGCATTATCCTTTCCATGGCAGTGATATTTCGGACCATCCTGCTTCACCTGCCAAGATCCAAAAGAATAAGAAGTTTTAAATGAAGAACACCAGACAAAATAAAGTAAACAGACAAACCCAATCTACCCAAGAGATTTTTCTCTTCACAAAACAAGGTGAAATTATTTTATTTTCCCTGGGTTTTTCTAAGAATCACGTGAGGTGTCAATGTATTTAGCAGGCATGGTAGAAGCAGAAAGGTGATACCAAATGTGTATAAAAGACGTTACATGTAGAAGTCTGTAAGGGTGGGCAGCTGAGGGTGTGTTTTTTCAGTATGCATACAGCAAATCTTAAAACGGTATGAAGAAGAGCAGCCTAAAGAATTTGGAAGCTGCCTCCTCACCTGTTTCATCTGCATCTGAGTATATAGAGTGTTTTCTTTTGGAGAAGGTTGGGCAAAGGTTGAGAAACACCTGAATATCTTCATGATGCCTAGATTGTCTTCTATTGTAGCTCTCTGATCACTCACAGTGAGGGATGGGACTCAGAAATATGTCCTGGTTGACTGGGACAGAAAAAATGCTTCTGTTTTGACCTGGATCCACTTGGGGGAAGACACTGCACCTAAATATTGTGTCCACCGCTGACAATCTGTCCCCATTTGTACTAAACCTCTAGAACACGTTTGTACTGAGTTCTTGGGAAACACTCTCTAAGACTGGCTAATGGCTAATGAGTCTGCCCAGGAGCATATCAAGTGCAATTACTTTTCAGGGAATAACAACAGACCAATGAACAGTAGGTAACGTGGACTCTGCAGAGGGAAGTGAAACATACCTCCTTAGGTAGCAGAGAAGGCTATGAATCAGAGTTACTTATCCAGTAGAGGGAAGGCTTGATTCACTTCCTGAATCGCACCACTAGATCACCTCAGATGTGAGCTACTTACAGAAAAACATTTGCAAAGTTCAGCTCCTCTTACATACACACACACACACAGAGAGAGACACACACATACAGAGCTGCTGGTTTTTTATTCATAATGAATGGGGTGGTGGTGGTGCATTTTCTTTCCCTACCATTTGCCATGTATGGGGTAAGTGGCTTCAAACATTGGTTTGCTTGGACCGAGCTAGGGGAGCCAAATAAAACTGAAGAGGTTGGTGGCCGTGAGAAAGTAATTAATTTCTGCCTAGTAGTTAATCTAGTTTAAGGATGTCAGAGGAAAGACCGTGCCTTTAGATACTTGAGTACCTGCAAAACCTTGAATTAAAGTGGGGAAATCAAGCCAGCGGCTCCCTGTAGCTGCTGGTCAGTGGGAATACTCTGCATTGTGATCCTTTGGCACCCTAGCACACAGAGGAAGGGAAATTTGTCCCAGGTGATTAGATTATGCACATTCCTAGGAAGTGGGGGAGGGAAGGGACAACATTTGGGCTTGAATAACATGCGAAACGTCTGAAATGGCACATCCAAGCTGTCCACCAGCCATTCCCCAGGCTGGCAGGACTCAAGGAGCCGCAGGCTTCCACCTTACGGTTATTTTTGACAAATAACACCGATGACCACAAGGAAAAGCTCCGGTCTCTCGACCGAGTTAGTTTGCCACGCGGGGAGGGGAAGCCCAGCAGAGAAGCCAGCCCTTTGCTCCTGGTCTAGCTAGCGGGCTGCGGGCTCGGGGTGCGTCCCCTGGTCGGAGAGACTGCTGCGATTAGTCACTTCCCCGAGGTCTCTGGGCTCGGCGGTGCCAGGGCGACCCCAGCGCCAACTCGCCCCACGGTGGAAACGAGCGGCCCGGCGAAGTCAGGGCTGCGGTGCTCAAACCAGGCGCGCGTCTATTGAGTTTGTCAGGGATCATAAAATGCGAATTGATTATTCAAACCGCCATTGATTGTGAGGGAATGCTTACTGCAGCAATGGGAAAGGTTAAAAGGAAATTGACCTTCTGCCTACGTGACATAAAGTCGTTAGGTAAATGAGAGATTCATACCGGGTGTAATCAAGGTCATGCTAATTTTATTTGTAGTATTAAACTCAGTCTTGAGCTTCAACAGGAAGCTACCCCCCTGGGGAATCAAAACATCCAGAACCCCCTCACCCCCGCGATTATTTATTTCAAAAACCAAACCCCGTGTGCCAGCTGTATTACTTTGGCTTCGCGGGGCCCGATCCCGCGGTCTCAGCGCTGGCCAAGGGTCTGAAGAGCGAGCCCTTTCTCCGCGCCCGTCACGCGTCTAGGTGCGCACATATAGGGGGCATCCGCACAAACTCCTCTCCGCGGGTACCGGACGTCAGCTCCTGGCCCGGGAGCAATCCAGCTTTCTTGCCCGTACTCTGCTAAAGCCGCTCTGGTCTCGCAGACAGGGATGAGAGCGTGCACCAAAAATTAGATGCATTTATGCACATATTTATCCCCTCTAATTATAGAAATTAATCCTCTTACTTAGGACTAAAAGGTAACGTCTGAGGCCTCCCTTTGATGTTTAACAGCATCATTTGGGGCTCCCCGTCCAACTGATTAAGGAATAATTGTTGGTAAATGCTTTCCGAGTGGATTGTGTTTAATTGAGGGGCATTCATAATTTTACGGCTTACCGCAAAATGAAACGTAATTAAAAAACGCAGAAATTCTAACTGATTTTTATTCCAATTATGTTTATTGTTCAGGCTAATTATTGCATGGGCTGGGGTGTTGTTTCCCTTTCCCCAAAAGAAAGGCATCCTAGAGCGCTCCCAACATTCCCGGGAAGTTTTTTCTAAATACAATATTGAGAGGGTTTTTCATTGTTATTTTCAATTATAATTAAATGTTTCAGCTTCGCTCCCCCTCCCCCTTCCCTTCTCTCCTCTCTGCAACACCATGGGATGTGAGAAAGTGATGGCAGCTCTCTTCCCCCAGACCTCGGAGTAATTGCAGAAGGGCTGATGAATTTCTTGAAGAAACACTTGCCACACACTGCGGAAACCATCTCCTAGCAGGATTTTACAAGCCAAAGTAAACAAAGCACCCCAGGGGCGATTTCCCCCCTTTGCGCAGCTTACTTCTCAATTTACTTCAGAAGTGATCGCAGGCGCGCGCGCACACACACACACACACACACACACACACACACACACACACACACACAGATACGCACGACATTAGAACATGAATCACAGTTTACATTTCGAAAATCGTACGGAGAAAGCAAGCACGTAAACAGAAGGTGTTAAGGGGGCTCGTCGGTCATTAAAAGTAGTAGCTAGAAGCTCTGCAGTTAGCAATGCAATTCCACATCCACTCAAAAGCCATCTCTTCATACGCTCTTTGAATACACAGGTCTCTAAAAGAAAATTCAAGCCCTCTCAGCCACACCTTTCACCAGCAGTTGCTCCAGGGAAAGGAATAAAGTTACTGGGCTATTCTGAGTATTTATAGACTCTATAGAGTTGAGCATTTAAATGTATTTATTTTATTCCTTTTACTGGAGAGAAGTACCTAAGTCAGTGGGCTCCCCCTTAACAAAAAGCTTTTACTTTTAAAGCAAATGATCGGTTCTGAGATGTCCTTGTGAAAGCGGGGGGAGGAGGGGGAATTAAAACTGTCAATAGTACTCTTAACTCGCGTTTTTCATTTGACTTCTAAAGCCGCTGCGAGAGGAATACACAGCGCACCTTATATTTATTGCTTCTTTTGCTTCCTTGGTGCAACTGCCATCGAAAAACATACGGTCAGGTCCTTTTTCGCCTCTGCTTTTCAGTCTTCACAAGTGTGATCTTGCTCATTTAGGCGCATCTCTATCTAGTCATGTGGAGCATGCCGGTTTCCTAAGGGTTTTAAGTTTAATTGTAACAAAGTGTTTAAATTCTACTGGGAGGAATTGGAGGTGAGGGAGAATCCACCTCAATGCAAATTAGAAATAGCCCAAGACTTGTAAAGCGGGGTAGAAGAGGGATTTTAATGCAGCAGTGTCTGTACTTTTTGCTGCAGCAGAGCCGCAAATCCTTTGATTTAACTGACATAGATTTTCCATAAATAGGAAAAGCGCAGAGAGAGAGAGAGAGAGAGAGAGAAGGGGGGGTATTTTATGTAAATGAGCAAATCCGAAATGTATTACAAATCCACTGTAATAAAACTGACAGTTTTGACAGTATTGACAACATAAATATATGTTGGAACACAGCACTTTCAGACACTTAACCGATGAAGGAATAAAAAAATTCGACTACAATATTTCAAATAATCGACATTGATGTTTTGATACATCATTTTTATACCTCGAATCGATCTATCACTCTGTGACCGGTCAATTGTAAGTAAAAATCTGCTGCAATTATTTACGCTATTGCCAATGACGACCTAATAACTGTTTTCAATTAATTACAACCAAACTCAGGATTATGAGGACTAACTAGCCGTATATTCTGCTGTATGTCCCTTGCATTTCCTGACTGGAGAACAAACACAAATATGTATATTGCATTCTCTTTGTGGGATCAAACAGAAAGCTGTACAAAGGAGATGCGATTGTTTTAGAAAGAAAACTCCGTCTTTTGGTAAAACACCGCGGGCGCTGTTCATGCCAGCCTCAACACTATATTTCCAGGAAACACGTTATATTATTTTGCCAGCCATTTCTTTTATGCATGAACACACCACGCTCCGCGCATTTTTTTTTAAGTTAAGATCTATGTCCCGCGTCAGACAATAGACTGGGCTCTTTCAAAGGGAAATGGGTACTGAGAGAGAGAAATAGTGTCCTCAGTCATTTTAAAGGGGGGGTGGACATTGTTATCTGCATATCCCAAGTCAAAATTCAGTATAAAACGAACCCCCTTTTGGAGTTTTGTAGGTAGCTGGAGAACAATACTGTCTAATCTGAGCAAGAGAAGAAAGCTGCAAGTGTAGTTGGTGGATTCTGTGGAGGATATAATAAGCCTGTTTTGTTATCCATCTTGCTTTTTTAATTCCCAATTTTCCTTTTGTTATGTTGGAAAGATTTGCGTTATGCCCGCGGATTCCTCGAACAAATAAAGCAAATTGCTAGCTCTACCCCTGCCCACTGCGTTTTTACGAAATATTAACAGGTATTTTCCCTTTCTGCTCTCAGTGTAAATATACAGGTTGTCTGTTTTATGCCAATGAAAGACGCGTTGTCCTTTTACATGTGCCCTCACGTGCATAGCTATATAAAATTCAAGTTGGCTTGCGAGTTATTTTAATGCCCCTCTTCACGCAGCAAATACCCCGGCCGTGGGTTCCTATTTAAGAAAAGAGTAAATTATTCTAAAAGAAAGTGAGAAGGTAAGGGGGGCGGAAGAGAGAAAGAGAGAGGGGGGGAACACCGTAATTTAAGGATTTGCACCTCCTCTGTTTCTCCGGGTGATTGGAGTTCGGGATTTGGAATCCACTTTTACTATCACCTTGTGAGAAAGGCTTTTCAAGTGCTATGTTCTGGTCTCACTTAACTGTTCAGTGCAAAAAAAAAAAAAAAAAAAAAGCCATGTTTGGGGGCTGAATGGAAAAAAGCGCATTTCTGAACGTGTTGGAGTCCCGCCAGATAGCGCTAGAGGGCTGTTTATTGAATCGCTTCTTCTCTTCTGTGGGATCTTTAACAGAATAAACAGAAGAGAGAAAGAAATGGGGAGGCGGGAGCCGCCCCACGAGTGCCGTTTTGAATCTCTGGAGATTATTGGGCGAATAATGGGGACTTGGAAGTGAATGGAGACCCTAGCGCTCTCTGGGTTCGTGTTATATTTTTTAAAAAGACTGAGAAAGAAGAGGCGGATGCAGGATGTTAACAGGTAACTAAATGAACCTCCTACTAATCCAACTTCCAAAGATCCCAATCATCCTGCAGTGGAGGTCAAGAAAAGTTCACCGTGATGGGCTACCATTGACTTTCTGGAGTGGAAAGATTTTCGAAAAGTAATAGATTGCTGAAAAGGAAGGGGGAGCAAAGCACATTAGTGGGAGGGGGGGGGAGGAAGAGGAAGCGAACTAAATGAACGGAGAGCTGACGAAACTAAAGTGTACTTAGTTTTAAAGTGGGGTTCTAGACAAGACCTAGAAAATGATGCAGCTGCCTGAATCCACATATGTAGGGAATAATTTAGGGGAGAAGAGGAAGGGAAGTCAAATTATAAAAATTAGAATGAGATGAGTAAAAACGGACCAAATTCTAATAATGAAACCTTTTCTTCGTATGGGACAGTACAGGAAATCAGCAAAACGGTACAGGAAAACAGCAGCTCTTGCACGGGGGAAGATTACACTGTAGAATATTCTTTATAATAAAAATGAGAGGGGTAACAACATACTACGTGCATACATCTGAAAAGAAAAACTTCCTGTGGATTCTGATACATCGTTATGGTTATTTTAGAACCCTACAGAGCATTTTAACAGATTTATTTCTTTCGTCATTAAATCTGATGTATTTCATTCAACAATATTCCAAGAAAAATACAAATTAAAATATACAAAATAATTCTTGTTATTGTGCAAAATCCCTCACCTTTCCATTACAGTTTGTCTGCAAATATAGAGGACAGTTTACATTTCTCGTTACCATTTGCATGATCGGGAAAAAAAATACTTCGACTCAGCAAACCAACACCGAAAGTAACAGTGACTAAAGTTATAAACACTATTAAGGTTCAAACCATTTGTCCCCTTTAGCAAGGCGTCAATTGTTTTAGCAAAGGTAGGAAAGCTAAAAGGATTTTCAAAATTTAATAAACCAGATTAACAATATGTACTCTCCAGTGTTAGGGACCCCAAAGTCAACTACCTAAAATATCTATTAAACCCACATGACTGCCTATAGGAAGTAGAATAGGATTTCCGAACACTAAACAGTGATTTCGTGAAAGCATAGCCTGTTTCCCCAAACTTTCTATTTGCAACAAAATATGGCACTGTGCATAAAAGCAGTGGTCTAGATAAACAATGGAACATCCTTCTTACGGCTAAAATATTACCTGTTGTGCAAGTCCGGTTTTGCAGGGGCTCTCAGAAATAGAGGCAGATCTCAAAGCCAGCAAAAGCCTAAAGATGCCACACTTCGGAAAGGCTGATTGAAAACAGACTCTTTAAGTTTTAGAAGATGTTTCTCTCTCACTCCCTCCAAGAGTTAAGAAGCCGATTTGGGAGTTTGAAGGAAATAGGTTTCAGCGTCCATATTTGTTCTGGTGCACTTGTAAAATGCGATTTGAAGAGGATCTTTAGCCCTCTGATTGTCTTTGCATTGTTTTTCTTGAAACGGATCTTTTGCCCTTAATGAATCCCCACACAGCTGGACAGCTCCTTCTCGGACACTGAGAGCTCTAACCCCAAACTGACCCCAATTTGACACCACAAGATGAAATTTTACCGCCTGTTAAAACCATTTCCAGCCTCGGCAAAAGGAGCTAGCTGTTGACGGAGATGCACTTCCACACCGGACACCTAATTTCTCTTTGGACTTTGGTCTGACCTGCAAAAAAACAAATGATGCGTCTCTCTCATACTTTTCACGGGAACAGCCTTTGTAGTGTGTGCACCCGAAATTGGAAATCAGCCAATTTAATCTCCCAAAATTACTGATTTTTTAAAAGTACTCCACCATGCGGGAGGGAACCCCCCCCCCGCACACACACACACACCCCAACTCAAGAGTGCTGTTGCTTCTGTTTCTTACATTTAGACCTAAACCTGAATATATCAAATATTTTGGGGCATTACATTTAGATCTTCTAATGGCTCTGTAGCGCTTTAAACTGCTTTAAATTAAACTGCTTTAATCTACTGGGACAGTGGGAAAAGATCCCATCATTCTTCAACCCTGTGCATTAAAAAAAATGACACAACGGGGAGCATGAAAATCCTTTAGCTGACCACATGAAATTTCACTTTCTATCATCTTAAATTAATTTTTAAAAGTTGCTCCTGCTTCTAAATGGCACCCCCACACCAGAGCTAGCCAGCTCAAGGGCTTTAGTTTAAAATGAAAATTGTGAAAAGAATAGAGCTTGGTGCTGCAAAAATCTGTTTTGCTGCTTTTGTAGCTATATGTATGTTGCTCTCTAGCAATTCTTTAGTCTGGAGAATAGAAATCCACATTGAATAGTATGAAAATCTGGCATGTGAAAAAACGAAGTATAAAATAATGATACAATTAATAAAGCGCGCTCTTTGTAAATCAAGTGGTGTAGAAACTTCCTTTTTCGAAGGAAACGGATAAACTTTCATCACAATACATATAGCCTGGAATCAGAACAAATCCACTGAAGACTTCAGTGGAACTAGATTACTTTTATACAGCTATACTACAGTGAAAGACCCTCTCATACACTCGGAACCTATATGAAATGAGACACACGGCTGAATTCATACTGTCTCTATTAGAAAATAAGTTGAAAAGCTACACATCTAAAAATATAGCCCAGCACTTTAGGTGTTTTGGAGGTACCTTGGTCAAATGATTCCGGTGAAGTTTAGGAATTTGGCACCTTTCTAGGAAGCGAAAAAAAGCAAATACCATTCATCAATGACTAGATCTCTTAA
Source organism: Pelodiscus sinensis (assembly GCF_052426305.1). Taxonomy (NCBI): domain Eukaryota; kingdom Metazoa; phylum Chordata; order Testudines; family Trionychidae; genus Pelodiscus; species Pelodiscus sinensis. The sequence goes on along the minus strand of NC_143056.1, from coordinate 57,311,648 downwards.
AAAAATCTGTTAGAAAAGTACAGCTGTAAAACTAGGAAAGGATTTGCATAACCTACTGCTCTGTAGGTCTCCGTGCACCCAAAGGATTAGCCAAGTATTCATTACCATGAATATGTTGAATTGCGTTACCGATTTATACGACAGAGTATAAAATACTGCACAACAAGAGCAGCTCTTTCCCTGCAAAATGAATCGACTTAACCACTTCTGGAAAGAGATCTACATACTAAGGGCTGTTTACTCACCTTTCTTTATAGTCCCGTGAAAGTCAATCACAGAATATCGGTTGCTTTTAGGGCTAGCTTTAATCTTGGAGGAGATCCGCTAGGGGGGAAAAAAAACCACTGGTTTGCTCTTCGGCTTCTGACGATTTTTAAGCCGGGTGCAAGTCTAACTAAAAGTACCGGAGTGACTTTGCTCCATATTGCTCTCATATTTGTAAATACAGTCTGCTCTGCAGGGCTCACCCCTATCAGAACTCGTAGGAATGCCCACTGGCGTTTGTCAGCCCTACACACTATCTTTCTTTATATGTGAGGGCTGATTTCCCGCAGACATCATTGTTATGATGGCTCATTTAATCAAACTGTTTAATTGCTCCGGTAATCACTATCATCATCACAGGTACTCAATCATTCATCATTTTCGAGGGGTTTATTGACCTCTGGAGCTCATTCTCTATGCCCATTAAAATCTAGCCAAATTTCTATAATTACCCTTTGGGTTTTTTATTCATTTAGTTAGCTAGTTAGTTTAAAAAAAATCTTAAGAAAACAATAATAAACAATCCCTAACTGACTCAAATGCATTTTTGCGATGTATGTTTAAAAGCCATCTATGTATCAGGCCACATTCACAACTGGGAACATAATCATTGATAAATCCCACTATTAACGGGATAGTCTGTTTTAGATTTTATGTGCAGGGAACCGTGAACGAGAAAGGGTTGGGGGGGGGGGGAGGAAGAGAGGACAAAAGTGCAGCAATCGATAGTTTGACCATCGCTCCGCCCCTAAATTTCAAGCATCCTTCATGATTGATGATCTTGGGTAGCTTTGGTAATTGACTGCTCTGAGGTAAGGCATGCTTTAGTTCCTGCAGTGATTGGGCGAGAGAAGTGTGTGTGTGTGTGTGTGTGTGTGTGTGTGTGAGAGAGAGAGAGAGTGTGTGTGTGTAAAAAAAGTTCATTGGGTGCTCCAGGGGGGTGCACCAGCTCACTTAATTTGCTAAATAACCCTACTGTAATTAGCACTACCATTAGAAGGCATTACCGAGTTAATACTTCAGCATACATTCCCCAAATACAACAGAGATATAGAGCAAGTCCAGCAACATACACACAGACATACGTACATACATACATACATACATACGAGACCCAATGACATGCTCAAATTGAACCTGCAAACAAAATCTGCATAACATTTGGGCTTCTCATACAAGAGTGACTATGATTTTTGTTTTAAAGCCTCTTTTAAAGACTGAAAACCCCATCACAAAACTAAAGGGATGTCCTTCCTTCCCCTTCTTCCCCCCGTCCCCCTCCCCCGCACATCACAACTGCAGTTGATAGAAGCGAACACTTAATGAAGAACAATGCCAAATATAGTTGGAATGAGGTGTTCTCTTCAGGTCCTGGAAAATTAATTTGTCAACAGCGTAAGGAATTCACACAAGTAAAGAAACCACACTTTAAACATCACATTCTGGCAGAGACGCAGTACTTGGGAAAAGCAAAGCTTGTTTCCTATGGAAGATCAACTTATATGCCTCTTTACGTTTTAACTGTCGATTCCCACAGACTTGCATACCGTCCGCGACTACCGTGGTATCTGAAGATAAAAACAATGTTAACAATATGCTAAACAGCGCGGTAAAGCAGTATAGATTTCGCTGGTAAAATAATCTAGTGAAAACCAAACCAGGTCTAGGCTCCTATCGTACTTTTCTTCTTGCTTTCTGCAGTTTTCCCTCTTCCCCTCTCTCTCAAACACACACACTTTCTCTCTCTTCCTCCTCCTCCTCCTGTGTCTCCCTCTTTCTCACACACTCCCTCTTTCCTATATGAAAAGGAAGGTTGATTTGCTATGGGTATGATCTGTGGTATGGCTCCCCCCATGTGGCGTTGAAGCAGTCCTGATTACATACTCTGCATATCACAGGCTTTATTCGCTCGCTCGCTCGCGCGCGCTCTCTCTCCCTGTGCTCTCCTCTCCCTCTCCCCTCTCCCTTGTATGTGTCTCTGTTGTAGGACTGGCTATGGCCACCACTACTTCCGGGTTCCGTCATTTCATTCTCCCGCCGATCAGCGCTGCAAAACTGAGCCTCTTCTATAAGCCAGCCAGCAGCCAACCTGCCAACACTTACTGACACTCACTCATCTCAGAGAGAGAGACAAAATACCTACCAGGAAAAAAAGAGAGAGAGAGAGAGAAAGGGGGAAGTCCAGGTTTCGCAAACTATTCAATTTTTCTTCGCATCTTTCCCCACCCCCCTTCCTAGTACTTAAAAAAAAACCTATAGCGATCCTAAAAGGCACAACCCAAACGCGGAGTTACTGGAAGAAGAAACCGGGGTTAAAAAGATTCCTCCTCTCTTCTTCATCATCATCAACCATCATTCATTCACTACCTTGACATTCCCTGGCTTTGATTGACAGCTGGAGTGGCAAAAAGCCATGAGACACGACAGTTTGGTTACATGTGGGTTGCTGACGGGCCGATCGTAACCTTCAGTTTGGGGGCTTGACAATTTTTTTTATTTTTTTATTTTTTTTTTTTTTGCTTAGAGAAAGAAAAAAGGAAAAGAGAGAGAGAGAAAGAAAAAGGAAAGAGTGAGAGAAAGAAAAAAGAAGAAATACACAAACATCGTGGTTCTTGGCTGATTATTTTTTATTATTGTTGTCATTATTACTATTATTATTGACCCAAACGGGAGAATAAGAGAAGTCTATAAGTGGGTTGCCAAAAAAAAAGGAATCTTCTTCATTGTAAATCACTTTCTTTTCTGGACTGGGATATTAAATATACGACACATCCAGGAGTTTATTGGAGCGCAGACTGATGGCGCAAAGGGTAGGTTTAAATCTCCAACACTTACCTATATATAAATCCTCTCTTAAGAGGGGCCTGTCCGATTTGCTCTCCTCTGTTGCTGATGATGATGGCGGCCAGTATTAAAAAATAGCAGCAAAAATTATTCACCAGCTTTGCGTGTGTGTGTGTGTGCGCGCGTGTGTCTCACTCTCTCACTCTCTCTGTGTGTCTCTGCAATTGTTCCACGCTTTTTTCCTCTCCAGCTTTTCCCCCAGCAGCGCGATTTCCCTGCTACTCTAGCTGCTCAGTAGCACGGGTTTCACAAGGGGAGGCTGGCTGCTGCTGCTGCCGCTGCCGCTGCCGCTGCTGCTGCCTGGGATATATATACACATATATCTACACACACATACATTGCTGCTTGTTTTGTCTCTGACTTTGACAAGGACAAGGGGAATTGCTACTAAATAATGTTTCTGGTAACTTTCAGATTATTTCCACCCCTCCCCCCCATGCACCCTTCCTCCTCCTCTCCTCTTCCCAGTGTTTAGTTCTTTATTTATTTATTGGCTTTTGAGTCTGTTTATTCATTTATTTCTGCTCTTTGCGTTCTCATTCAGAGTAACTCGAGTTTCTCCTTCATTTCCTTCCTTTTCATCCCAGTTTCCTTGTTAGGGTTTCTTCTTCCTTGATTGAAGCAGACCTCTTCCCCCCCCCCCCGTACCCCTTTCCCTCCTCACACGGCCCCCTCCCTCCCTACCCTGGCTAGCTTCTTCTCTTTTATTTTATTTTATTTCATTTTTATAACTCTCCCTCCGTTGTGGCTGCTCTGTTTGGTTTTGCTGTGTTGTGTCTGTCTGGGTGCTTTACTCTCTTCTGACTTTTGTTGTTGTTGTTTGTTTTTTGTTTTGTTTTTTTTCCTCCTCCTTTCTACTCTCTCTCTCTCTCTCTTTCTCTCTCTCGGTCCATTTTTTGACAGTACGATGAGCTGCCCCATTACGGCGGGATGGACGGAGTAGGGGTGCCGGCTTCCATGTACGGAGACCCTCACGCTCCACGGCCGATCCCCCCGGTTCACCACTTGAACCACGGGCCGCCGCTACATGCCAGCCAGCACTATGGAGCCCACGCCCCGCACCCCAATGTCATGCCGGCCAGCATGGGATCGGCTGTCAACGACGCCTTGAAGCGGGACAAGGATGCGATCTACGGGTAGGTACATCCAGGGCAACCCGGGCGCCATAGCCCGGCTTGCAGCTTGTGTGTTTTGGCCCTGGAGAAGGAGGCAGGGGCAGGGTGAGAGAGCGAGAGGAGGCTGGAGAGGTTGGAGGGGTAACTCTGGCTAAAGTCTGCTTTAGAGAAAAGGACTTGGTAGGCACGGCTAAGAAGGGGTTTAGGAGAAACAAAAAAAAATTACTGTTGTGCAGGGAAACCTCTGGTGTGTCTTTTAATTAGCAGTACTACTAATAATTAATAAAAAAATTAAAGTGTAATTACATAGGAGGGAAGTAAAGTACCTACAGGCATCAGAAAATACACCCTTACACATAACAATTGTTTTTCTTTTTTTATTTCACACCCGGAGAGGCACAAGTTAGGAGTTGAGACAGAGTGGGTGGATAACACGGTACTGAATTTTAGCTGAAGCTGTGTTGTTCTGGTTGACCAAGATGCCATAATAACACTCCTCCAGCACTGTAAATAAAGAGGTAGTCAAATCGCGGAAGACAGAGTAATAATCAAGGGGCTCACTTCTAAAGGGGGAAAAATGGAGGCAGTGAGATGAGCTTCCCTGTTTAGAAAGGAAAAAATACAACCCCCAAACCAAAACAACAGCAAAATCTCCCAGCCCTGTGCCAATGCAGTGCTTGGGGGAATGACACAGATTCCTTTCAGTGCAGTAAATTACCCCAAAAGAAGAGCTAGTAACCTCTGTGACATAAGAAGGGCCCCCGCTCAGAGCCACAAAAGGGTGAAATAGGCAAACACACACTTACTACTTAACACAGATATTTTTCATGACTACTCCAATTATGGGAAAATATTTCTAGAAGTGTTTCTCTCTCTCCCCCCCCTCCCCATCCAGCTCAGTTATCTAGACAGCTGGTATTTTACTTGGGTGTGCTTGCTAAGCCAGGAAACTTTACCACATTTTAGCTAGCAGTCTCCTTTAAAAATAATAAAGAAAAAAAACCCAAATACGAAGTCGTTCGAACAGTTTGCGTAACAGTGTTTCTCATTTTAGGTTATAGCTTGGGGGCAGGGATGGGATTGTCCTGGTTTCGTATTATTTAAAGCTGTGGCTAAAAGTGTAAGATTCACAGCTGAGCTCCCGTGATGTGTGCATGCGTTTGTTTTCTTCTGTGCTTAGGTTATTTTTGTCTCTGGTCTGTGGGATCCAACAGTGGATGCGGTTTGGGATTTTACATTTTTTAAATATTTTGTGAAGTTGTAACTTGCATTTGCTCTGTTTGAAGGCATTGTGGAGGGCTGCAGGGTGTAGTGTTTGTGTGGATATACTTGTTGATTAGAGCTCTTCTTTCTTGCCTCCCCCCCCCCCCTTCTTTGTGTGTCACTGCCCGGTAGGCACCCGTTGTTCCCCCTCTTAGCGCTGGTCTTTGAGAAGTGCGAGCTGGCGACCTGCACTCCCCGGGAGCCTGGTGTGGCCGGCGGGGATGTCTGCTCCTCGGACTCTTTCAACGAGGACATCGCGGTCTTCGCTAAACAGGTCCAACACTTTTTCACAGCCCCCCGATCCCGATTTCCCCATCCACACACATAGACAGACACACAAGCCACCTATTACCTCACTTTCAGAAAGAGAGAGAGAGGAGGCGGCTCCGGGCTGTTAATTCTGCCCTGGAAGTCGGGGTGGAGGTGTGGGGTGGAAAATGTGCTCTGCCATCGATCCGAATTGGCCTCAACCGAAAAAGAGCCGGTTCTAGACTGTTTACACTAGTTCACCAACTCCTGGCTCCCCCCCAGACCCTCATCCCCACCAAGCCAGTCCCTGTGAGAGGCTTTTTAGCCAGACACTCAACCCGAGAAATACAAGAGTTCCAAAGGAGAGGGCTCTGAGAGGCACCGGGCTGGCCGCAGTTCAGACTCTTTTTCACATACACTGTTATTTCGCGGAGTGTATTCATATTTTAATCTGGCCCGGGCGTATTTCTCCTCGCTAGTTTGTCACACGTTTTTGCTGCAAGTGACTGGCTTTACAGGGCTTTGAAGCGGGGCTGTAATTCACACTGCCTGTCCTACTTCTCGCAGGTCCGCGCTGAAAAGCCACTTTTTTCTTCAAACCCAGAGTTGGACAATTTGGTAAGGCTTCTACATTTGCCCCCCTTCCTCCAGTTTGTCCCATTAATGATGAGCACCTTGCTAAAACATGAAGGGATCATTATAAGTGAGGAGGCTGGGGGCGGCCGCAAGTTACAGGTTCAGCTATCCAGGGTTTTGGGGGGGGGGGGACAGGGGAAGAGAAAGATTTAAAAAAAACCCTGCATCCGAGAGGCTTCAAAGAGCTTCCCCTTTAAAGTGAACCAGTGTCCCAATGCATTGCAAAGCTGTGTTTAAAGCCCCGGGAAGCGACAGGGAAGGAAATAACTAAAAAGAGAGAGCGAGCTGGAGATTTCTAGCGCAATTCTTTTGCTAATGCGGCTGATTTCAATAGTAAAAGTGCCCAAAGCTGCTTGTAAAGGAGATGCCAAACGGTGCATTTTGAGCGTTTCCCTTTTTTCTTTCTTTTAAGGTGTGTGCGTGGTTGGGTGCTGTGTGGAACCCCAGAAATAAATACTGGGGAGAGGGAGGGAGATTTCTCTAGCTCCCAGTGCAACGCGAATCCCCGCTCCTCAAATCCACGTTATAAAAATCCAGTGCTGGGGGTTAAAGTTGATCAAAATTGCTCAGGCGTGACCAATGAGCTAAAAACCTGGCTAATGAGTGTGCGCCCTGACAAGCCCCTTCTCTGCCCATTGGGGCTCGCAGCTATGCGCAGACCCCAGTGCGTCCCTTCTCACAAATAACTCCTTGCTCAAAACTTTCTTGCAGATGATCCAAGCAATACAAGTACTAAGGTTTCATCTGTTGGAATTAGAAAAGGTAAGACCCAAGGTGCTGGGGACTGTGGATCCTACTCTCGTTATCTCTTCTTCTCCCCCCCCCCCCCTCCGGTTTGGTTGCAGACACTTGTGAACCGGGCAAAAGACTAGAGGGGAAAGCCAGAGCGATACTGTAATCTGGACCGTAAGGAGCATGTGGCATTCGATAAACATGTGAAGTCCAGCCCGGCGTTTCTTTTTCATTGCAATTCGAATCGGGTCCTTGAAAAATAGTTGAACCCCTTTACATTCACCCTACTCTTTCTTTCAGTGGGTGCGATTTCGCGGATTCGGGTTATTTCTTACATAATTAAATAACCTCTGCTCTAATCCAGATCCGATCGCCATATTCATCTGAGCATTAGCTGTTGTGATTAAGCAAGAGGTGGCGGTTCCTCTGGGGAGTAGCTATGTTTTGAGATCAAACTGGGATCTTTTCAAACCATAAGAGCACTTATTTATTTTTACAAGGCCTGGAAATACATACAGCTCTAGCCCCACTTCAAACAGATCCCCTCTCCTATGTTAACAACTCTACCTGGCTGAACTGTATATGCTCCAACGATATTGCCTTGGTCCACTTTCCAATGTTTTGATGTTATCAACAAATCGGGGTTTCATCTATATACTAGACTGAGCCCAGTCTCTCGCTCTGTCTCTGTCTCTGTCTCTCTTTCTGTGTCTCTCTCTAACTTGTTGCTGCGGCAAGTCTCTAGAGAATAATATGTGCCGCAACAATTTCTCTATTGTTTCCTTGCCTTCCACTATTATGCCCCTTAATTAGAGTTACTCGTGGAATAGATCACAGAGTTGCTCTTGCTACGAAAAAAAAAGTTGCAATTCGATATTTTGTCTTCCTTTTTCCTCCCCCAGGTCCACGAGTTGTGCGATAATTTTTGCCATCGGTACATTAGCTGTTTGAAAGGAAAAATGCCAATAGATCTAGTTATTGACGAAAGGGATGGCAGCTCCAAATCTGACCATGAAGAACTCTCAGGATCTTCCACAAATTTAGCCGACCATGTAAGTCAACTTGATCCCTTTATAGCATGTTTAAAGAGACTAACCTGCTTAGAAGGCTCCTTTTTTAGCCAGTGTCTCTCTCTGCTCCCTGCCCCCATTCCCCTGCGAGATTTAAAGTTCTTACAGTTGACTCTCCCTCCCCGCTTTCTCAGTCTATCTGTAGCATAGGGAGTTTGCTTATGATTTGTTAAGTTTCCTCCTGATCTGGGCGACTTGCAGCGATAGCGAATTATCTATGTGATCTGGTGATCGGTGCTTTTTCTGCTTTGCCATCCCTGTAATCAATTCGGCAATGCAGGAAAACAGTGTCGAGAAAGTTAGGGACTAAAGTTTGGTGACTCCCCCCTCCCCCTTTGTGCAGATGACAAGTGATGAGAATTATTGGCAGTTTCACCTTTCATTAAGAAAAGGGTTAACACATTGAAGTTTCCAATGCATTTGCTTGATAGCAACTTATTGTCAGAATATGGACTTATTGCCAAGTGCCTGAAGCATCTTCATAATAAAAGACAGTAACCTTGATGAACCAATTATTAACAATGTATTACAGAAAGCTGGAGAGAATTATGATTGAGTAACCGTAGGTTAGTGGTTGATTTTAACACTTTAGTAGTTGGTGAGTTATTGTTATGTGTGTTGGTTTAAACCGTGGTGCTTATGTTAGGAAGAATGGCTTTACTTCTCTGGTTTGTGTTTTGGAGCAGATCTTGTAATGCTTTAGGATGTGTATATACAAATAAATAGACATTTGGAGAGGGAAAATGAAAGAAAAGATTGCAGCTGGTAGAGGAGAAAAGGGAACAAAATAGCTATTATTAAAAAGAGTGGGTGTGAACTATAGTTTATTTATAGGAATGCATCCCTGGAGAGAAAGGGGTTTACACAGTTTTAGGTTCATTTGAACTCATAATCTAAATGATACATCTAATATTTTAGCGACTGAAGTATGCATTTAATGCCTGGTGTGTTTTAACAGTGTTCTGCACAGGCACCTACCTGTCTTGTCTTGTGTAGTAAGAAAAGTAGATTTAAATTAATAGATAATCTGATTCCTATGAGTTTTTTAAATTTGAAAATATGTTGTTTGCACCTTTAATAATTATATTTGAGTGGTATCGAGGGTCATGGTAAGAAATAAAAAATATATATTTAAAAAAAAGTCTTTAATGCTTGAAGTTCCAGGACACTGGAAATGGTTTCTGTATTCCAGGGTTTAGCTTTCAATTCTTCATTAGCATTTGGTAAACCTTGTGGGGCTAGATTCTTATGACAGTATGCATTTTAAACTTATTATTTTCAAAGAAAAATGTATGCAGCAGTTACTGAAAGTTTCTCTGCTTATCAGTTATCTCATCTGTAGATAATAGAGTCTATGAGGCATGACAGTAGTTTTAAAATATCTGTTTTATAGCATTTTCAACCCTAAATTTGTATGCACAAGCATTATGGGACCAGTAGAAAAGAAATTTAAATGAATGGCAACCTGAAAGATATAGGCTCATTCTGTCTAATTCAGAGCAATACAAAAACCCTACATCTTTTTTCCAGTACAGTTTCTTTACAAGAGTGTGTTTCAAGTGGAAGTGTAGAAATGGAGCATGCTGATGTTTATATTGAAGAGATTAGATAAACTAGCCTGTTTAGGGTTCTGGCAGATGGCGAATGCTCAAGCCAATTTGCAGTACTCTATTATAATATTTAAATTCACACACAATGATAGGACAAGGTTGGAAGGGGTTAGCATTTTGATAATTTGATAACTATTATCTTCACTAAGAAGAATCTCCTGTTGTTTTTGTGGCCCAAAAAACAAACTCAAGTAAATATGACAACCCATTTATCTTGCACCCTTTAGGGTTTACCACTTCATTGGGTATTATAATTTAAAGCCTTTTATTTCCTGGAGATTTGAGCTATAACATTTTTTACTTTAGCCCCCTGCTATTTGTTTTGAAAGGAAGCAATAATTTGTGCAACCAGAACACCAACTGGGAAATGAAGAGTTGTATCATAGTTACATTTTATTCATGCGTTTTGGGAAATGTGTCTCCTTATTGGATTTTTTAAAAAATGTTCGCTTGTTTTCCTAAGAAAACTTTGCGCGCACACACACACACACACACACACACACACACACACACACACACACACACACACTTTTGACAGGGCTACAATAAGGAGTGTTTATACGGTGCTGTTCTACATTAAGGAGTAATACACCTCTATTTATACAGAAGGAAAACCTTTTCTAATTGTCAGTATGCAAATACCAGAATAAAAATCGAACTGTTCTTTTGTGTGCATCTACCTAAAAAATGAAATAGTTCAAGCATGCAAATTTGTCCAATTTGACTCTCCAGGTTTATTTTTTCATTTGGTTTGATATGCATATTTAATACATTGCCTCAGGCTAGATCTCATTTGGTGAAAATTGGTGTGGGGTGTTGATGATCCCCTTCAGAAGGACAGAGACAGCATGTTGTTTCCTCTGTTTTATCTGTTGGCCCACTGTTCTGATCCAGGGATCTTCCTCTTGGTTTTATTTGCACATGAAATACTAGAAGCATTTCAACTGATTGGCTATGAATAATGACAGCTAAAAAGAAGTGTAGTTTAATTTGTTGTATGCCAAGGTTTCTCTTGTGGAGGTGACAGTATGTGACAGCTGTTTGACACCCCCAAAATTCATACACCTCTCTTCTTATTAAGTGGTATCAAGATACATTGTGTGTGTGTGTGTGTGTGTTTTATGTGTATGTGTAGGTTAGGTGGTGATGGCAGCAGTATATTAGGTACTAATGTAACTCTCAATATTATTCCTTTTGCCAGACTTGAAAATACAGCTGAAGGAAAGTAACTAAAAGAAATACGAGACTAGCCAATATTTACCGTGTGACTTCTGCAAGTGGGATATTCAGAGGCTGTATATTTCCCTTCTAGATTGCCACTGCTGTGATATTTATATAACTTAATTAGGGGAGGGAGGGAAATAAGAACAGGGAAGAAATCATTGATCTTTGCAAAAGCAATACCTGTGCTGGAAAAGCAGGCAGCCATAAGCAGTCTTGTCATATTTGTTTGGTAATAAATGCACATATTGAATTTTATTTTAGTGCACTATTAAATGTTATATAATTCAGTGACTGGAAGAGGGGCAGGGACTTTATAAATCAAATCTTTTAGTGTTAGCCACTGAAAAGCTGCAACTTTTTGTTATTATTCTGCTATGTTTAGTAAATATAACAGCCCATAATTAGTGTTTGAAATTTTAACATCCTTATTTTTTTGTTATTGCTTTGAGGTATTAGGCGTAGATGGAAAGATGTTAATTACAGCCATGCCTTGCTTGCACCAGATCAGTTATGGGCTGGGGGTGTGTGGGAAACCTGCCCAAACTGCAGGTCAAATTGAGTTTCCCAGCAATGAAAATTTATCATTGTTCAATATAAACATCTAGGGCCCAATCCTGCATTCCACACATGCTAAATTCCCACTGAGGTTGCTCATAAATCCTTTAGTTTTTAAAAGAAAACTATCTCAGCTTGAAAACTCTATTGCTCATGGTATTTTAAGAATCATAAACTATTTCTAAGCATTTCTCTGCTCAGCTTTATTTACTTCTGTGCATAAGTTTGACTGCTATCATCCAATTCTTCCCTGAGTCCCAGTCTGAGTTAGGGCCTGATGCTGGTCCCATTGAAGTTAATCGCTAACTTGATACTGACTTCAGTGAGAGCAGGATTAAGGCCTCATTCTGCTCAACCTTGGTTTATATGCAGTCTTCAGTAGAAAACTGACTAATGAACTGATCACCCATAAAATATAATTAAAAATAGGCAGGTAAATAGATATCTATCTCCTTTTTATACAAGAGTCTTTGCTAGATTAGACATCTGATGCACTAGTTGTAAAAGAGAAATAGTAGTTTGACTATTAAATAGTTCTGTTTTCGTATCAGGATACACTAGATCTCATTATTTTGGATTTTTGAGTATCAAGATGCTTTAAAGTATTCTAATACTCCTTTTAGCAAGATTAGTGCTGAGCAATCTAAAGGTGTCTTGAAAATTAGATATTTAAAAAATGAGGGTCTCTGACATCTGTCACAGGTTGCATAGTTTTGCCTGTTGGTCAGATTTCATTGTCAGATGAGCAGTGAGCAAATTGTCAGATGAACAGTGATACTGCATTCTCCATGCACCCCAAAATCCTATGGACTTCATCAAGAATGTTCTGAATGCCAGGAATGTGGGATCAGACCCTAAAAGGGTCCTACCGGTTTATCAAATGTCAAAAGGTAACCTTGATAGTTACGGCAAGAGGGATAAGGCAAAAAACTTTTATATAACCAGGTTTCTTAGTGTGTAGTTTAAAATTTGGAATGTTACTATAAGCTCTTTGTGATCTGCTGCCATGTGTCATTAAGGGGCTTCTAATACACAAATGAATGTTGAATTTTTCTGGTTTTTAATTGCTGGTGCTTTTCCTGAGCATTTCATTGCAAGTAAATGTGGCTATTTTTATTTGATTACACTTCATTGTGTTCCCAAAATCTGAGATAATGATGCATTTCATTATTTCATTGATGCTGGCATTTCTTCTTTGATTTAGATGTTGTCTCTCTGATCCCAAGGTAGATTGGAAAGTTATATTTATATTGGTGGTGGTTTTTTGCATAATAATAATAATAATTAATCATAAATATTTTAAAAGTAGTAGTAGCACTCTAAAAGAACTGTTGCTAGACAGAATTAAATAGGAGGAATCACTTATAAAAAATCCTGACAGTTTAAGTCTTGATTCTATGCAGACAGGTGGTTTACATGTTTGATTCAAAGAGTTAAACTGACTACAAAGCGTAAGGAGCCTATACATCCTTTAAGAATGATGCCACTTTCTAGGTCTGTCATCAGTTCTTCCTGAAACTTCACTTAAATGCAATGTTAGTATGGTGAGAAAGTCAAGGGTGTTTTTTTTTAAATAGCCATGTATGAAACTCACACATGTGTACAAATAAGCAAATTACTCCTTTTCAATAGACCAGAATGCCTTACATTTTGTTTTACTTGTGTAATGCTGGTGGATAATGCAACACTGTTTTTAAGTCTAGTCAGTAATATATTACAGATATGTGAGAAGGTAAGCCTCAGGGATACAGAGCCTTGACTTCACTGTAAATATATACACCAAGCCAAATTAGAGTTTTTCATGCTTCATTTATTTATTTATTGAAAGTTTCTTTGTTTGTGTTTATTATTGCCATTCACTACAGCAGTTTCTAAGATCTCACATCCTGAATTACATGATCATATCAAATATGGGTGTATGTGAGGTTTTTGCCTGGCTCAGTACATTGTGTTTTAATGTATCAGGGCAGGCAAGGCCAAATTCTTGTTGTCTTAATCACATTAGTAGTTCCATTGATCTCAAAGGTACTGCTTGTCTGAGTACAGTGGTTCATAGTCTCTGGGAAAACAGAGGCATCGTGACACTTGTTAAGATCAGTTGCAAAGTTGATTTACAAGACATTGGGTAAAATTAATTATAAGTTATCTTAATTAAGAATCAGATGGGTAGCTGATTTATTTACACACTGTAGTTGTGTAGTTTCCACAGTTTTATTTGATAAGCAAATATATAGGCCCAATCCTGCATTTATTGTACATCTAAAACATCACTTAAAGTCTCTGGGTGGAATCCTGTTGACTGTACTCATAAGATGATCATTTAAAGTCAATTGGCCTGATTTTGATCTTACTTACACATAAATCAGGAGTAACTTCACTGTGGTTAATTGAGTTATACCATCATAAAACCAGTGTGAGATCACAATCAGCTCCACTGGGGCTGCTTGTCAGACTTTGCCCAGTGGAAGTTTTGGGTGTACAAGGAATGCACAATCATCTGGCGCTACATTTGCATTTACATAGCCATCTTGGAAGAGTTCACTTACCAACTTTTGCACCATGAAAAGACAAACAACCAGCACTGTCTCATATTAACAAACAGATGCCTGCATGCAATCCTGATTTAATAAATGATTGCTCTGTAGCAAATGTGTTTTCGAACATCTCTTCTTAAGACATCCAGTACTAGTTAAAAATGTGTGCAGGTTCCACCAGATTTGCAGCATCAACAAAAGAGTAACACATCAGATTTGCTTCATATGCCCAGAGACTCTTGTCCTCTCCATGCTCTTTTCTAGATTTAGCAAAATTCAATGATGGTGCTAAATCAATTTTTTTTAACTTTCCAGGGAGAAAACACTGGCAACATTGTGTGTTCTAGGGAAGGCTGTGTGTGTAAATGAGAAACCGTGGATAGCAGCAGAGTGATCTCCTGTGGCCCTGCTAGTACAAGCTTTCCCCATATTGTCTCCTGCTTTTATATTAATTACAACTTGCATTATCAGCTGCGAGTCTGTAGCCCGGCAAATAGAAAATACTGCCCCTGGAGACCTAGCTTCTTGTATCTATTTTCCATCTCCTTCTATTGTGCTCCACTCAGTATTCACTGCTTTTCTCCTGGTAACACTGCTCTTTAACACAATTAGGTAAGAGCAAGAAGAGCACCATATTTGACTCCCAATTATTAAAACTACTGGGAATAGATACATGTGAACTGTGTTCCTTCTATGGTACACTGCAGTAGTTTAGTCCATGATTAAATACATGTGCGTCTATGTTGTAGTGTATACGTGTATTTGTGTATACGTATATATAAAATCATCAAATGCATCTTAATCACACCACTCTCTTATTTGATTTTCCACTGCAGAGCACATTTTTAAACCTAACAATATTATTCACAAATTACAAAGAAACCACATTAACAGTTTATACAGCAATCCTAGCCATCAATAACTCATTTTAGAGCAATATTTTGGGCCTGATCCAAAGCCCAAGAAAGTCAATAGAAAAACTGCCACTAGCTTCAGTGGGCTTTGAGGTTTTCTATATGTGTAATAAATTGTATTGATTAGGTCCAGTGGGTAATCCTGTTAACATGCATATTTGGGTGCCACTTTTGCTTCAATAGTCATAAAATAATTGAAAATGACCGGGAATATGGCCAGGAAGATCTTCTTGAGGGATGCAAATTTGGAACCTCTCTAGGTAAAAAAGTAAGAAGTTGGATTACTCACAGAGGTATCTTAGTACAAAACAGTGATACCTCATGATCCACCCTTATGATTACTGATCACATCTTCTATAATAATATAAAAGAATAGTTGATTTCCCTGTATCTAACATATTCTTAGTATACTACAATTGCAAATAACCACTTTATTATTTTTATCTCTCTACAAAATGCTGCCAAATTCTTTTCCTCAGGAAACCAATGTCACAAGAAATCCACTGAGTTCCAAATCAATACAGTCTGTCTTTTGAAAACTTGGTCTACAAACTGAGGTCAAGCACAACTTGGACTGGTATAGACAGCAAGGGTTTTTAACTGCGGGAAGTCTGATTCAGTGATACTTTCCAAATCATTACATTTTTGGAACAAAAGACTGGTCTAGCTTTTGAATACCGTATGATAGGTTTTGGATGACATTTGCCTTAAAACATAGCTGAGGTGTTACTGGCTAATTATTGTAATTTTCATATGTGTGGCAAGGAGCTTTAACAGCAACCAGCTTAAGTGAGCCTGCAGTGCATAAAATTAACATAACTCACTGTGGTCTCTGAAAAGTTTAGCCTAGGTGAACATGTTGCAATTATTATATTCGAAAAGAAGGTTCCAGCCTGATATTGTTGGAGGGCTAAACTCATGCCATGCTATTGTTTCTTTCCTTTTTCATGTATTTCTTCTAGCTCTTTATCTGATTACCATCCGGCAAACAGCTGACGCTAAGAGGCTGCAGAGGGCTGAAGAGCTCCTGTCTGCTGTTTGCCTTCAGCTTGAAGCTATTTGAGTGGTTTCCTAACTCAGAGATAAAAAGAGAAGCTCATAGGCACAACTCTTGTTTTAATCCAGGCTGGAAAGAAACTTGCTCAGTCTTTGCATTTTACTTCTCTACGAACTTCCCCCTACTTTATTTTCATTCATAGTCTATTTTTAATAACATCTGAGCTGCTTCAACTCTTCAGAAGTTTCATCTTTTCTTTTGTTTTCATTTTCACCTGCCTTGCGACATGATGGTAACAGATTTTAATTCTGGTTTTTGGTATGGTGGTAAATTAGCTTTCGGTAGATTTAGCTGGCACAGCAATCTCAAAAAACAGATAATACTACCGTGTAATCAGTAATTTTTGATAGTCTTTGTTGCAGTTCTATATTAGAGAAAATATGTTCAATAGCATTTGTATCCTAAAGCCTGTTGGCTATGCTGACAAGTTAAGGCTGTTGTAGAACCTGGGACAAATCCTGCCTGATGTATTTATTAGTATAGCTCAACTGATTTAAGTGGGACTTTTTGTGCAGATAAAGCAAGCAGGATTTTGGCTCCCTATTAGCTTTTGGCTATATACGGCCTGATCCAAAGTCTATTGGAGTCAATGGAACTCATTTAACTGACTACAGTGGGCTTTAAATCAGAACCGTAAAGTTTTGGTTGGGTTTGTAGAAAAATATTATCTGGCTGCTTCACTATACATTGCTGTAATACATGTGGTATCAATCAGTTTTGGAAGATTATCTAGACATGGTTCGTTGTATATACATGGCCTGATTCTGATCTCCCATACACTGGTTTTACACAGGGTAACTCCACTGACTTCACTTGATTTACTTCTGATTTACATTGCTGTCAGTAAGGTCAGAATCAGGCTATATATGCATCAGCATACATCATTCACAGTCCTTGGTATTTGCGATGTTGTAATAGCTCAGGGTGTGCAGTATTTTCTCAACCAAGATTTTTTATTTTTCAAAACTTTTCTTGTTGGGAAGTGTTACAGTGGGCTTAATCTAAGTTGTCATTTACAGGTGACAAGTAATGCAGGTCCAGCCCCAAGTCTGATCTGTTTCATGTGTTCTTGCTCTCCTTTTTTGCCAGAGGAAATTCCATCTCTTGCCTGCCTTCATGTGGTGCTGATAAAGCTCTTCCTGTACAGTAGAATTCCTGTTTTCCTTTAAGCAACAGCAGGGTATTGGGAATGATCAGGAAAGGGGAGGAGGACCAGGAGGAGACTACACTCAACAAAGTAGCACTGAACTGTAACTTTCAGTTTTCCTCACTTATCCTTTTAAATAGCAGTTCTTCACTCCAGGAAAACCAGTACTCAATAAATTAAAAGCTATCATGAATTATGTGACTGAAGTACAGTAGTAGAAGTCCTACTTAGCCAAGTATTTTCAAACTTCATAGGTCTGTCTTTTACATTCTTTTTATTGTATTTTATGTGTATTAATGGGGAAAGAATTACATAAAAATCACCATATATATTATTTTATATAATCACCTGGTGATTAGGCTTGACAGTTCTTGTAAGCGAACTGTTAAAGAGTGATACATCTAGAAAGTCTTTAAAAATGTGTCATATTGAAGAAAGAAATTCTTTACTGGTATATAATGTGTTTCAGAGGAGCTTATTTTTCCCACAGCTCTGCATTTGCTTGAAGTATTTCCAACATTCAGACTGGTGGCAGAGAGAGGAGTGTTAGGGTATGCTCTCCTCCCATCCACTTTTTCCTTTACTTTTTAATTTTTTTTCTTTCAATTTCCCCCTCCCCCACCTAAGCAGATGTGGAAAAAATGAGAGAAAACGCGTCACTACACTCATCCCAGTTTGAGTTTCTAGTATTAGAGAACCCCAAGAAAAAAACATGCCAAAGCATTTGCAAATAGTTCATCAGGAAATACTATAACTTTTGGCAGAATTTTTTTACTGCTTCGCTATTAATACAATTAAACCCAGATAGCTGTTGGAAGAGTAAAAATCGGTCCTTTATTTTCCCAAATAAATCTTTGTATGTCCTCCACTTTTAACTGCTGATGACATATTACATTGTACAAACAGTATCAATATTTGGCACATTTCGCAATTGCTAATTTGTATACTTTCCCTTTCCCCCCTCTTCTGTTTTCTTTCTGTTCCTCATTTGCTATTGGAATGGGAACTGTGGAAAAAATTCCTTGGCATTCTGACTCCAGAACCCTTCATCTTGGAGAGACCACGATGATGCAACCTCAACACATTCAGCAGGCACACCGGGGCCCTCCAGTGGGGGCCATGCTTCCCAGAGTGGAGACAACAGCAGCGAGCAAGGTAAAAGGTCAAACTTTTTCCCTGTGTAAAGTAGGCATGACTAAAATAACTTTGGCTTTTTTATTATATCAGTTCATCTGCCTTAGTGTAAACATGAAGTGGCAGGCTCCCAGTGTAATCAGCTGTTACTTAGGGAGACACTATTTCCTTTTCTTAACCTACTTAGCTGCATTTTATTATTATTTCAAAGTGAAATATCTAATCTTCAAACAAGCTTTGTAATAACAATTGATTAGTTCTGCCAATTCCTTTACAAATTTGGTTATCTGAAGTTTATTTTTGTGTGGTGTAAGTAAATATAATGTCAGGCATACTCTCCAGCTGTGATGCAGTAGTTTGTGCTGGACTGTAAACAGAGAATTTAATTTGTAATATTAGCTATAAAAGGAGTCTTATAGCAAGCTGTAAATCTGTTACATCATGTAAGGAAGATGCAGAATTCAGCCCTGACTAACTGAAAACAAAACTTGCGCAGTGTTTGCCTTTTTAAATATGAATTTTGAATGCTTGATAGAGACAGACTCAGGCTGCAAAATTCAAGTCCAGAGCTAGAGTTTAAAATCCCCTTTTTCTTCAGCTTTTAAGAGGACTGATTCTCCACAGACTGGCACTGTGTTCAGTCATTTCTGCCTGTGCCAATAGGGTGTCAAACACTGCCATGTAGACTGGGTAACATGTTAGACCTGTTTTACACTCTGGGATCAAATTTTAAACATCCCAGAGGGTCATGGTGCTAGTAGCAGTTCCTCTTTGAACTGGGTCCCTCTCCTATTGTTATAGTTTAGTTGTACAGTGCACATTTAGATCATTGCTTCTAGAAAGTGGACTCCCATTTGAGTTATTCAGAATCTATTTGTTAACTTCAGTGGGAGTTGGATCAAACCTTAAGTCAATGGGAGTCATTCCATTGATTTTAACTAGTTTTGGAACAGGCCTGTAATGAATAATGGTAGACAAAGCAACTAACGACAAGGAGGGCTTTAGTTGTAATGCAGCAGGACAGTGCAACCTCTCATAATTAACTAGCAAACTTTATTGTTTCTAGATATAGGTATAATCAGTATGGGTTTCTTGTCACTAAAATTATGCTGATTTAGTGGAATATTTATATAATTGCTTTTAAAGCTCCCATTCCTGTGGCATCTGGAAACAGGACATAACTTTAGTACATCAGTGCATTAATGAGAACTGTCCAACCCAAGCAAGACACATAAGACCTATACCTGCATCTATGACCTACTCCCAACAGCCATAACTAATTCAGTCTTGGTCCACTATCAAACAATGCTTGACCACAAAGACATGCCTTGTACAGCAGCTTAGAAAACAGAAAGATTGATCATTGGTTGATATTTAGCAGGAGTGAGTTCTGTAGTCAGAGGCTTCTGCACCTCAATGCCCAGCTTCTAATCACCAGGCTTGCAAATCTAGGGGCTGTCAGCAAATACTCCTAGTCTGACCTCCTTATTTGATATGAAGCCTAGGCTGAGGTCAACCCTAAGGTAGCCAGATGGAAGATCTATCATTCTAAGTTATGGTCTGTGGTATTGTATGCTCACAAATATATTATACTTATTCAGGCATCGATGGGCTCCTATGTAGGAATCAGTTAATCACCTGAGTTGTTGCTTGGATGTGCTAGGGAAAACTGTACCTAAAGCATTTCCCTATTTGCCTGGTACGTTTCCTTTTGAAGTGCCTATCTACAAATTGAAAGTCAGGACTCCAATTGACTGTTGGCACTTGAAAGATGCACACTCCTGTGATATTTTGGTAAAAGTCCTATTGAAGAGTGTGGCCTAGATTGCTCCCTCCTCCTCCTCCTAGGAAAATTGCAAGGGGGGAACTTATTGGAAAAAAATATGCAAGAGTTCCCTTGTTAACTTTTTCTTGGATTGTTCCACTAAAGGGGCAGTATTTGCCTCATAGCTAGAGAACAGACAGAGGTTCTATCCCCAAGTCGCATGAATCCCCAGAATCTGAAAGAGGCCACAGCTGACTGTGAAGAGAATCTGTGCTTGTTCTCCAGGTCTGAGACCAGCTTGTCTGGCTCTTTTTGGGCTCTCTGGTCATTTGACTCCACTGAAACCGCATTGCCAAAACTCTCCTTTGCTACTGCCTCTGGGGCACTTCTCCAATGAGGTTTCCCTGGGATGGAGGCATTCATGAAAGAGTTAATGCAGCCTCAGATTGCATTAATATCCCAATGTCTTTTCCACCAATGTCAGGTGCGGTGGCTGAGGTAAGTGATCCACATCACTCCTCAGTCCTGCCTCTTGACCTCCCTCTTTTTCCCAACACTCCTGGACCTTTCTTTCCTGATCCTCTCACTCGGTCACCTAGCCACCCCTCCACAGTTGCAACTTTCACCATTAAGGAAAGGTCAATGGGATCTTGTGAAGGGTGGATGGTGCCATGGATGTTGTTGACACTCTGTGCAGAACGAGGTGGATTGATACAGTGGGCCCTCCCCCCGATGTTATGATTGGAAAGCTATACGGGAGTTTTGCCTGTTTAAGAAGTACAGAATCTGACCAGAATGCCACAGGTATAGAAACTACCCTTTCCGAATCAAAAGAGTTAATGTAGGGGAAGATTGAAATTAGTTAAAATATTTTGGCACTGATAGAGTTAGGGAAAGGGCCTTTGGGCAGTGAATGATGAAATATCCTAATTATTAGTGGTGAGTGTCTGTATTGTTTTTAACATGTCACTTCAGCTATATGAGGGAAACTACACTATACACTGTATTGATCATCTAACAAACATAATTATTAATGACCTGTAATCTACCAAGCATTTATTGACTTGATCCTGGTTCAGATTCATAGACCCAGGTTAATATCACAAAATAGTGTTGTAGTGAATAGTAAATCATGTAGTAAATATCATCAGCTTTTTTTCCCCAGTGAAAGGGAGAAAGAATTAAATATATCTAATAATAAAAATAAAACACTCAAAACATTTTACAAAGGAAGGGAAAAAAGAAGCTGATTTAATGGTCTAATGAGGCCATCTTCCAGAGACTTGTTTTGTGTAAGGCTTGCTTTGACCTTTCGCTTTGCTCAGGAGCCCAACGCTTCATTTTTCACATTCTTGCAATTACGTTAACGCTTCAAGCATTTCTGACTCCAAGTCAGCTAGCAACACCAGGCATAACTCAACACTGTGAGTTTTTCTCCTCTCTGTAGATTCATTAACAGGTCACTGGGGTCCCAACTGAAATTTAAAACTGACTGGTTCTGTTGGGTTAGTTGAGTTATGGCAAGGGAGATAGCAGGAAAGGGGCTAAAAGAAGGGGAGGAGAGATAGAAGACCCTAGGGTTTTTGCCAGGGAATAGATGTGTAAAACCCTAAGCAGCACATTAAAAGGTGTGGGCAGCTTTAACATTCAGTCATCTCCTGGGGGGAGGGGGAATCTAAGTCTTTTGAGGTGCTACATTTTCCTTATTTTGTACAAAATAAAGTAAAATGTGCCTATGCATATGTAACATCCAAATGGTTGCTTTAAAATGCTAGCAACTTATAGTATTCTATATTGGTTTGTGCCATGGTGACAGATATATCACCCACAGATTTTAATTCTTATTTAATCTTTTTATGGTATATTTTAAATAATGAACAAGGCAGATTATGCCTGAAAAGCAGGAAATCAATAGTTTTTTAAGGTTTAAAACATATTCTACAGGAACCCTCTGGGAAATACTTTTAGTGTCATATTTTATACCAGTATTGTATACCTGGTTTGCTATATTTTTAATTTTTTGAGTCAAAAGACCCGATCCTTAGAATGCTAAACACCCACTATCAGGCCTGTTTAGAGAAATTTGGGTCCCCCATTCCTGCCTGTTTGACTTCATTTTTACTGACATTACAAACACATATGAACATATTTATACAGATGTTCAGTACCTCTCAGTATCACACCCACAGTGGTAAACTTATGCATAAGTTACAAGCCAAAGGCAGGAAGCTTCTGTAGTGTTTAGCAGCAAGCTTAACAAGATGGGATTAAACCGTTTTTCTTACTTGTGTGAGTAGTTCCATTAGTGTCTATGGCTCTACATGTGTGAGTAAGGTGAGCAGGCTTTGACCCACTGTAGAGAGGCTCTGAGCACTATTTGTTCAAAAAATATCTTAAATAGTTTTTTAATTTTTTTCTGTGGTAGTCTGATGTTTTGTCCCACTGATTTGCCCACAGTAGCTTTCTATGGGAAAGATTAATTATCTGCTTCAGGGCAAAGTCAACAGAGATATTGACTGAAATCACACATGCTTATCCTAGGTTACATCTTTGGGTTGATGTATATTGGAAAAGTTAGTCTGTGTGAATTTCTTGTTCATCGTGTAATACATTATGATATGTGAATTTGGAAATACAGTTAGTTGGTGAGGCAGAAAAGGTCTTTCTTAATACTGAAACTATATTAACCCAATAAGCATACACAACGTTGAGTCTGCTTTGAAACAAAATAATAATAGTCCCCAAAAGAGGAATGAGTTGTATTAAATAATGCAAGGTGTTCAGACACATTATGCAAATGAATTTTCATACTCAGACTTCGCTATTACAAAACAACATGCATTTATGTTGTTTTTTCCCATTCTTTTCACAAATTATGTGTAGATAGGTATGCACTGGATTGTATGCACATCTCCTTATATCTTCAGAACTTTTCAGCTTAACATCTTCTAGAATGGAGATACAGTTTTATTGAAAAACTATCAGTTTGTTGCTAGAAAGTAAACTACAGGCTGTATTGTGAAAAAAGTGAATTTCCTATTAAATAATGCTTCACTGGAGAGGCATAATTTCTAAAGGCACTATTTTCCTTAAGGTAAACTATGTGCACTATGAAAAAAATCTTAAAGAACAATGACTTTTTTCAGTTGAGGATGATATAGGAAGAAAGTAGCTCTTATTAATTCATCTTTTCCTTTCAAGTTGTTGGGGCCTGTCCTTGTGTTGATGGGTATGAGTAATTCCCATTAATGGTGACGGGAGTTACGCATGTGCATTGACAGGAGAATAGACCCCTCAGTGTTTAGAGCACATGAAATTTACATTTTTTCCCATTGCTGTAATTGAGATGTTGACAAATTGGAGAATATTGATGAGCCTTTGTTTTAAGTCTTTCTTGCCAAGTTTGTTTTATTTTTCATGGCTTGAACAATAGTGTGGGTTCAGCAGCAATGAATAATAAGGGAAGAGTAAAGATAACATTGTATTTCAATATTTTGATGTGCCAATATGAAATAAATTGTCTTAGGCAAATGGAATATGCTGTTTTAATCATTAGCTATGCATGAGAGAAAAATGGATGTTGACATCTTTGCTGTAAAATCGTTGTAATGGGGCCTTCCTTACAATTCATTTTTGTAAAATTCATTTTGTACATTTTGCAGCAATTGAACAATCCCTGCACTGTGAATAGGCAGAATTCCCAGAAATACTGAGACAGTTGGCCCAGTAACTGCTGAGCTCACACTGCACACCACATGCACATTAACCATAACGCTGCCAGAAACAGCTTAGCTAAATATATTAACATATTAGTATCCACCCATCTTTCTTTTCTTTTATTCAATTGTGTGAACAAGTACATTTCGGTTTTTTTACCATTTATGTCCCTACCTATCAACCAGTCAAAGGGGCTAGAATTTCATGGTAAATCTCTTTTATTTATTGTACAGTTTTCTAGTCATTATACTGGTGAAAACTGCAGATCCCCACCTTTTATTGAATTTAAAGCTTAGAGGTGAGTGAGCTCTTAAAATATTATAATACATTTTAAGACTTACATCTTACTCTCTTAGTTTCCAACCCACATAGATATATGCACAAATGTTTTTTTTACCTACAAATATACACATTATTAGATAACATTTACTTACTATGTGTTCTAAATATGTTGTGCTGGGGTTTCAAATGCAGCATAGGAAAATTCTGTCAATGGAATGTTTTCATAATGGCAGGAATCTCTTTAAAATTCCCCTAGATACAATATGACAGATGCCATCTGGAATAATCTTTTGCTAGTTGTTTTTAACTTTTATTTTTCCTACAGCTAAGTTCATCCCAAACTGGTCACTTACTGTTAATGGTAAACAGAGTGAACTTCTTTTCTCCCTTCTCTACATGAAATCTCAAAAGAAAAGAAAATAATCAAACAATATTGCTGAAGAGATTGCTAAGGGTGGGATAGTTATTTTTGCCTTTATCATTTAGGGATTTTGTTCTGTTTTGCTTTTTTCAAACACAGAGGGCAAGATTTCCCTTAAGGTCTCTCCTCTCCTTCACTGCCAGATCTAACCCAGCCCTCCTCAAAATTTAGCTATTATTTTAGCTGTCAAATTATAATAGTATTGTCTGTTACAATATTAATGTTTTCATAATAAAGCACTCTTAAACATGCAGTAGTAAGTGCAAGTGTTTAAATGCCTTCCTGTGTTGTTACAGTATGACTAATTTCTTCCTATATATGTTAACTTATTTGAAAGATCTAGTGTTGGAATCTCTGGATTTTTTTTAACTTAGTCGTGTAAAGGGATGTCTCCTGATGCCTGTTAGAGTTTAATTTAGAGTAGTAATTAAACTTGAATACTGCCTCATAAACAAAAGATAAACAATAAACCAGCCACATTCCCTGCTGTTTCATAGCTTTCTTTCCCAGATGTTTTAGCCTGATAATTTTTACACAGTGAACTACCTAGCATAGCATGCTGTGGACAGAGGTCAAAGACTAGTTCTATGTAATAGATTTTTTAAAACTTTTTTTTATAACAAAATGCTGGAAGATTTTTCTTCAACTAGCTGATTAAATTCTGAGATACAGAAGGACACTTATAATTGATTTTGTAATTTCCCTTCCCCTCCACTTATTTAACAAGGCCAGGCTGATTTAAAAATCCTAATTTTATCATCAATGACCTAGTGGTCTTTTAAAATTATTATGAAGGTGTTTTGAAAATTCATTCTGTTTCAAAGCAAAAGAAGAGAGCAAGTGGGAAAGAGAGAGAGAAGATATTCCTTTAAATGCTGTGTCGATCCTAAGCAACTAAAGAAATGTTGACAATAGAACATTTTTTTCCCAAACCAACCCTCAGGCTACTGGAGCTTGTGTGTCCATTTCTGGACCATTCCACTGTCAGCCATGATCTTTCTAATTGTCAGGTACTAGTAGGCCATTCGAATGCAGAAGCCATGTTATTTTCACTGGGTGGGGTAATTACTGAAAGCTGAGAATAGCTGCACTAAAGACAGAGGGATACTTTCATGATCCCATTAGCATAAGAGTGGGTAAATTATTCATGCCAAGTGAGGATTCTATGGGGAAAAGTATAGTTAATGCACATAGTTTTTAAATGTATCCCTTTCTGCTCTGAGACTAAATTCTTGTTGGATTCAGTTCTCAGACATTTACGGGAAAGCTCTAGTGGCATGTTAGACGCAGTTCATCTCTCTCTGTTTGCAGCGCTCTCAATAGAGACCATCTGGCAAAGATCCAAAAGGTGATTAAACAAAATGATCAGCTCTTGTTGCTGTGTTACATGTCCAATACTCTGGATTAAAAAACATGACCCACGACAGTCAGCTAAAGTCATTCTTTTTTTCTCCCTCTCTTTTCCCTATAAGAATTCAGATGGTCCACAAATGTCTATGCCATCTTTGTGTCCTTATGGCCCATAATCATGAACAGGTTGTGCAAATGGCTCTTTCTGTAGCACGGTCTGTTCCAGCAGCATAGAAAAATTTCCTATTAATTGGGTCAGTCTAATGTTCATAATGACATAGGGAAAATTACTAAAATTTGTTCTTTCGTAGAACAAAAATGTGTGCTTTCTGCCATGAGAGAGTTGAAATCTGACAACAGGTTCATGTGATTGATTAATTTTCTTGTGACTGAAGAAATTCAAAGCATGACATTGTCATCTGCTGAAAATAGTATACAGCTCCTTATAACCACACAAAAAGGGGGGGGGGGAATGAGCTGTGGTTTAACACCACAATCAGGGATGAATTTACAGTGCCATTCAGAAGAGTACTCCCTTATCATAAACAAGCTGATAATCACACTGAATCTAACTCCCAATTAGCTCTTCCTTCCCTCACAGAGATCAGCGTACATGTCCTCCTTAAGCCGTGATATGTTGCTATTGAGTCAGACAGAACATTTGTATACCTTATGTCATATTGAAAATTTAAGGATTAACACTATATATTACCAGAAAACCTAGCTAATCAGCAAGGTAATTTTCAAAGCAATCACTTACATGACTGAGTTAAGGTAAAAATGCCAAGACTGTGAATAGGGGACATATGTATCTTATCTTTTGGGGGTTGCACCAAATGCCAAGTAGTAGTGTAAATTCAACAGAAAGCAGACATTGTTGGGAAGTAATTAAAAAAATATTGAAATGAAATCTACCATACGAGTGAAATATTTGTAGGATTACTTTTTTGTTTCATATATAGCAATTTGCATGGACCCGAAGAGTGATTTTAAAAAAAAACTGCTTTCATGGAGGGAGGGGGGATTGGAGGGGGGTTGAAGTACAAGTTGGAAAATGGGACCTACTGCTGTAATATTCAGTCACAGACTTAGATAAAGCCTGTCTCTTAGAACCAAGAATATTTGTAGTCTGAAATCATTTGCCTGATTAAGAAAGAGGGTGCTTCAAGAAAAGAAGACAGACTAGGCTAACAAAACAAATAAATCAAATTCTGCTTTTAAAAGCTAAGAAGATCCAGCAAGGCTGTCAGCTCCCCTTACTATAAGGTGAAAGCAATAGGTAAAAGATACAGACGTGTCTGGAGTGTTCAGGGAAGGGAAGTGAGGCTCCCCTAGAGTCAGTGCAGTGTGGCAGATGAAAGGGACCCATATAGCCTTGGGGGTCTTAAGGCTATTACAGGGCAACTCATGCTCTGTTATCATGCTGATTTTCAATTGATTTTTGGCTGTACAGTACTTGTTGAAGGCTCTCTAGAGCATCAAACACTGCATTATGGCAATACACATTGTAATACATGTGTTTTTGTCTTATTGTCTTTACTTTGCCTGGTATAAGAGTGGGGAATGACCATTCTGTGTTTTCTCCAGCTTCTGGGGACATTTTAGGTTTGGGGGAGTAGAGTGGGCAGAAGGAGTTTGACAGCGATCTTTACTCATTTCTTAATGCAGATTGACATATTTGTTTATAGTTTTGCCTTTTTACAACCATTTCAGACTTGGTTGGAAGCATTTTTTATATACAATGGTTTAATCTGAGTTCAGACTTAGTTCTGTATCTGAGCAGAAGATACATCACTCATTTTGGGGACCAAGCTTACCTCCATCCCTTGAAAACCATATTATTACTTCTTACTGTAGGAAGCTTAATCCTAAACCTGAGATTGCAGAAACTTTCTATATGATAAATCAATTCTGCATATTTTCAAGCTTCCACCTCCGCTTTTTGTTTAGTTGTGTACTTCATGTTGGTCTACTCTCATATGCAGTGAAAATAAGAGCCACTCAGCTGGGTCTTAGCTGTCAGAGACATGAGTCCATAAAATTTTATTTTTCCTTTTTTTAAAGAAGTTTCATTATTTTAATCATATTATTGGCTAAATATCTGCTGCAAAATTCTCAAAAGCAACATCGACAATTGTGCCTGCAATTTTGCTCCCACACATTTTTGGTGCATACATTTATTCAAACATGCAAACAGCATATGCAAATGAAAATCAGAAGTTTTACATGCATACAAATGTACTGTGAAAAAACTATGCATGTGGAAATCCTGTGGGTGCAGCTACCCATATATAAGGGTAAGTCACAGCTGAAAATTTAACTTTAAATTTAACTTTAAATTTAATTCTGATATTTGAGTTTTATACACTAAGGTCAGCTGTGTGGTGTACAGGTTAAAGTAAAATACTAGGAGACAGGGCTTCTAATCCTGTCTGGCAATGACTCAGGCATGATCCAAGGTCCATTAAAGTCAATGGAAAAACTCCCCTGGACTTCAATGGACTTTAGATCAGGCTCTGATGCCTCAGTTCTGCAATGTGGTGCACACGGATGACATCTGCTTCTGTGGCACTATGCATGGATGTGGCAGTCTGCTTGGGTGCAACACATTGCAGGTTTTTGAAGCCTATCTGTGTGATCTTGTGCAAGGTAGGTTGCCTCTCTGGTATCCACTTTCCCCATCAGTATAATGTGAGCATCAGTATTTAGCTATTGCATAAGGGTGTTTTGAGGTTCAGTCATTAACATTAGTGAAGTGCTTTGATATACTTGAATGGATGGTTATATGGAAGTATTAAGTATTGTAGTGTTATTAGTAACTGAAATCAAAGCAAGAGAAGCATTGGCAATACATCTAAGTATTTATTGTTTGTTTAGACACTCTCTCCTCTTTCATGGCAGAAAAATTGGTAAATGAAATAACCCATTGCAGATGTTTTTTTAAGTAGTGAGAAGATCTAAATGTTCACTATTTAGGAAGTCAATCTCCAGAAAAGACAGAGACCTGGGTGTCATTAGTGGGCAATCTTTAAATGAATGCAAAATGTTTGGAATAATGTCTTCCATGTATTAAAAGCAATGGACTTTGATTTGTCATTATGTAGTCATGTCTTCCCATTACACATGTTTTTGTTGAACAAACATATTTAATTTGAACAACTCAGGGAAAGCCCTATTCTGTGTTTATGTTTGTGCTCCCTTTTATCTACCAAAGCACCGAAGGGCAGCTATGCATCGCAGGATTTGTTCCAAACCAATGTTTTGTTTTGATTTTTGTTGTTGTTGTTTCTGGAGGATTGCCTCTAACACTCTAGAGCTGTACAGTGGGTTTTAGGGTTTAGTAGGCTTGTGGACCAGCAGTTCTCTTTTTAGACTTGACATTGATTTTCCTCATCCTGGCACGGGAAGATGTAGTATATTCCTTGCTCCACTGCCTAAGAGTTTCCAGCGTGCATGTGGACAGTGGTGGCCAAGAAGGCAAGCTTAGGGCATCTAAACTGGCAGAACTAACATAAATAATCTGCTTGATATTTTAAAGATTCTTTTTGCCAAATATCATATTCAATGTATGTATTTTGCCATGGAAGAAATTATAAAGAAAAAAAATTACACAGTATATTTTATCACTACAGTTTCTTTTCATTTTGGTCTTTGTGAATATACCAGGTTAGCTTTAGTACCATGGTTTTTTCAAAGAGGTTATTTATAATAAGATTGTTAAATGCATCAAATACAAGACACAGTCCATAGTTGCACTATTCATAAAAGCTCTCTTTCGATTTTGAACCAGTGGCAGACTCTCCACTGAGTATTCAAGGATGCATTTTCCAAGAAAGAGGGCTAGAGTCAGCTGGAAGATAGGTCTTCCCTTTTCAAAGGATTGGAAGTGATTTTGAATATAAGGGACGATCATCTATATAAGGTCCTGATTCTGCTTCCACTGATGTCAATAGCAACTGTGTGACTTGAACAGGGGCAGGATCTGGTCTGAAATCTATATCAGTTTCACAGAGTTTGGGCCAATTGGGGTTGCATCTATGCAAATGAGACCAGAATATGGTCCTTTAATATTCAAATTTACACTTCTATTAATTTTATTGAAGAAATTCCCATGGAAACGTCAGCTGAGCTCTTGACACACTAACATATCTCTGAATCTTTCTTAAAACTATAAGTAAATATTGATAATATTTTCCCAAATTCTAAAGAAATTCATCTTTTACAGGGTGCATCATCATATTTTCTCATATTTGAAGGGACAAATGGAAATAACTCTTGCCAGGGCCATAGCTTTGTTAAAATACAGAACCTGTCCTTTTATTTCCTAGCTTCCTTTTAAAAATCAACACACCTTGTTCTGTTATAGTCCTATCAATGTTTATTTCAGAGAGGCTCGGAAGTTAGAAGGGGGGAGGGTGGGAATTGCCACTTCTGTTCTAGCAGTTTCACATCTGCTTTGTGACTGTGCTCTAATATATTAACTAGTCCCTGCACAGGTGTGCAAGGGATTAAAGGCACATGGAGCCCTCACGATTGTACTTTCACAGGAGCTACCTACAGTTAAGCACAAAGACTGAAGGGGCAAAACTGAGTGGATCCTTTGCAGAGAATATGCACCATAAACTGCTAAAGGCCTGGGTATTCCTGTGACATAATGACCCAGGGTCCAGGAGATGTGGAACCACATGATGCCCATTGTGGGTTTGGGCCTATAAGGCACAAATGATCCCACAGTGTGCCAGAGATGGACAAGAGAGAAATGGCCATAGGAGCAGCGGAGAAAAAGGAGAAGGGAAAAAAGAATGAGGCAGCCAAGAATTCCATCCAGGGAAGCAGGAAGAGAAGAGGACAGCGCATCCCTGGGAACAGGGAGGGGCGGAGGGTGAGGGGGAGGAGCAGCAGGGTAGGGACTCAAGTTTCAGGCAGCATGTTCGGGGGAGAGGAGAGTCAGGCAGCAGGGAAGCATTTGAAAGCGAAAGGAGGAGAATGGGACTGACGGGCAAGAAAGCATGTGCAGGAGAGCAAGAGGAGAGAGAAGAAGAGAATAGATGGAGGGAGAGATGAAGTAAAGGAGAGAAATAGATAGTGTGTTTGCCTTCAAAAAGTGGACAAATATATTATTACTTTACAGGCATACGTTGTCTCAGCTGCTTGACTATGTTGGGCTCACTTTGTATAGGGAATATCCCCAACATAAGGGGATCCTCTGGGGGCACAGAGCAGTTGTAATGGATCTGATGCTACTACTTCCCCCTGCAGCAAGCATAAGTGCTGAAACTAGGTGTGTCCTCCCCTCCATCTAAGTGCTGCCTACCTTTGCATCACCTCAGTTTGCACTGTGCATTCCTCAGCCACAACCAGGGACTGGCACTTCATACTTCTCCATGTAAGCAAAGCAGTTGCTGTAGCTGCAACAGTGATGAGATTCACTTGTAAATGGGAGCAAAAGGTGACCTGCAAGTTCTCTGTTGTGATATGATTCATGCTATGAAACTGTTTTGAGAATGCCTTGGAGAGCTCCTTTCGCCCTCCTCACCTGGGGTTAAGGCTTTCAGGCTTAGGGGCTGCTGCCCATATTTAAGCAACTGCGTTCTTCTACTCCTTCCTTGTATCTGTCTAGAGATGCAAATTGGTCATGTAAAAATTGACCACAGCTCCTCTGATATGTAGAAAGTTCACTGCAAAGAAGTCTGAAACATACACTATGAATTTTTATTGCAGGGCTGAGCCCCACTCTTGGAAATTATTTCATGAGAATAAAATTCAGAAATGTGCATGAACTCCCCATCCTGGATAAAGAGTATGAAACATCACAAATACTAGAAATTAGAATCACTCTGTTCATGCTTCCCCTTTATTTCCTCTCACTTCAAACTCACCAGTTACTGGCTGTGCTTTTGTCAGTGGAGTCTTCACTGTACACATCTGCTAGAGGGGATTGTTCAAGAGGAGCATAAACTTCCACCAGTCCAAGAGAAGCTGAGTGCTCTCCTAATTCCACTTGGCACTAGGAACAGGTGTAGTACTAAACTGAAATACTGTGACTGAGCCAAATTCTTTTCTTATTTAGGGCCCAATACAAAACCTATTAAGTCAACAGAAAGCATTCCATTGACCTGAACAAGCTTTGGATCAGACCCTTTATTCTAGTATAAATCCAGAGTAACTCCGCTGAAGTAGATGGACTTACTCTGGATTTGCACCAGTGTAAATGATGGCATAGTCTGTCTTGATGGTAATACATTACTGTCAGTGTTTTGTGGGACTGGGCAGCTATCCAATTAGATAAAAAGAGTCCAAGATTAATCAATTGTAGTGGCATTGTGCATCCACTAATGTACTATGCCAACCTTTTAAATGTTTTTTAAAAATCCCACTAAAAGTGTAAAGAGAAGCTAACATTAATTTTCTAGATTAGCACAAAATTAGAATTCTTGCTTTTCATATGCTTGTGTGCTACCAAATTGTAAAGCCTGTTTTGCATAAAAAAGTACTTAGCTCACAAATCATGTAAAATTTAATGAGTATAACTTTTATTGTGTCAGCTCGCTGCTTTGAGAAAATTATTAAAACCCCAAGTCTTTTTTGCAGTCAAAAGGCTACCATCTTTTTTATTATTTCTTTATTGCCAACTTTTATTTTTATTTCTCAGAATTAAATTGAAACCTGAGATGTGATTTTACACTAGTTGAAGATTTTCATCTAATAATTAGCAAGTTGGAGATGGCAAATAGTTTATTCAAGAAATGGTTTAGGACCTGGAACTAGTTATGAAGTGTGATGGAATGAAAATTGTACTTGTGCAACAGCATATATCTTCCATCTTTTAATGTACCTGCCATATCAAAAGTGGGGCCCCAATCCTGTTAAGATTTACACAAATGCTTAGTTATATACATTGTGAATGCTCCCTGAAACCAATATGACTTCTCCTATTGGTTTTTTCCAAGTTTAATGCTCACTAGGAGCCTAATCAACCAACATTTAGTTGAACAAATGTGATTAGTCCTGTTGCAGAACTTCAATCCTCATGTTCTACTATTTATTTGACATACAGGCAGAAAGCATTCTCAAATATTGGTAAAGGAGAATTTGCTTCTGATGCCGTCTTTTATCCTGACATTATCATTTTTATCCTAAACTGCCAATGCTTTCCTTATGAAAAGAGGCAGTAGGTTTTTTGTTTATTTCTTTGTTTTTACTTATTAGATCTTTACTTTGACTGATGGCCTTTCATGCTCTTGGAAGTCCAAACGAAGTTAGTCTCACATTGTGCATTCAGAAATTATGAATTTCTTTTTGGTGAAACATCTGCTGCCATGTTAGCAAAAAAGTTTATTAGATTTCTGTCTTTCTGAAGCATTAAAAAGTCCAGTATCTCTGCCAGAGAAGATTCCAACCACTAGACGTGACCAGGTTTTTACAGTACCTTTATTTTTCCTTAGTTCAATATTGCTTTAGCTTTTTCATGTAGAAGACTAATGTCCATAAATTATATATTACAAACTTACGTTTGATTCTTCTACTAGTTCAGTAGCTTTCATTCTTAAGAATATAGGTATCTTCCATCTTTTTAACTGTGACAGTAATATACTCATTTGTGGTACCGTCTCAATGGATTTACTATTACCTTAGAGTTTGTGGTCTCTCTAAGTGCCTACAGTATCAGGATTTCAAAATACACAGATGAGCCTACATAACTCAATACAAGAAAGAAGTACAACAAGAGGTTTCTAGTGAACAGGTATCACAAAATCATTTCTCATAATAAAGCATCTTGAGTGCTTCTATGGTTTCTAATGATTTTATCATCAAACTTCCAAAGTATTAAAGGGAATCATGAAAGAACCTTCCCAAGGTTTTCAGCTTTCACTTTGTTGTTGAATTCAAATGGAAGTAGTTGGGCAGGCAATCATTATGTTTTTTACTTTGGAAATCTGAAACATTTTATACTTTTCTGTTTTCACAGAATCATAGAATATTAGGGTTGGAAGAGATCTCAGAAGGTCATCTAGTCCAACCTCCTGCATGAAGCAGAACCAATCCCAACTAAATCATCCTAGTCAGGATTTTGTCAAATTGGGCCTCCCTACGCAACCCATTCCTGTGCTTCACCACCTTCCTAGTGAAATAGGTTTTTTTTTCTAAAATCCACCTCCCTCACTGCAACTTGATACCATTGCTGTTTGTTCTGTCATCTGCCACCAATGAGCACAGCCTAGCTCCATCCTCTTTGGAACCCCCCTTCAGATAGTTGAAAGATGCTATCATATCCCCCCCCCTCCCCCCCCCCCGACTCTTCTCATCTGCAGAAAATTTCAAAACAACAAAAACACTTTAGATAGCTTCACTGGTAGAGGAAATGCTTTGTTTTACTGTGAATTCATTATACTGGTAACTTCTTTGTGCTGGATTGTATTAGCAGTTCACATACACAAGTTTGAGAGCACTTTGGCATAAGTCTTGTCTACAGGCAATATTTCATGAAGGAAGACCTTTCTTAATTTCTTAGATCTTGTATTTTTTCTATTAATCTATATTTTAGCCATAATTATAGATTTGTCTGCTTTTTTTTCCAATCTGTAAACTTGGACAAATTATATAGTCAGGCCTTTCTAATCTAGTAATTCATCATTTGGGTTTTTTCTCAGGCCCATCTTTCCTTCTTGTAAACTAATCCCACAGTCCTGAAATCACCAAAGAGAATGTTATTTCAGCAAGAAGTCTACACTAGTAGAATTTAGGTTTACTGTATGATGAATAGCCTCTTTTAAAGATTCAAATGGCTGTCAATTTTGTTTGTTTGTTTAGTGGATATACATTGTCTTTTGTATTTGCTGAAGAATTTTAATTCTCCATAAAGTAATTTTCTGTAGTGGTCTTAATTTTACAAATGTAAATAAAAGTGCACACTAGATCCAATATTTAACTGGGGGTTGAATGTGTATATTTGAAGGCAGAATTTGGCTCAAATATCTGTGTATTTGTGTGTTTATGTATGCATATAGTAATATATTTGGTGTGGAGGGAGGGAAATTATCCAGAGATATAGTAATAGGCTACAATTTTGATTGTGCTTTTCTTCACTTATCATTTTTTCCTAAATATATAAGCGCAGAGCAACTTCTTCTCTTTGTTGTTGGGATACAAATATACTTTCCCCCTTCTTTATTCACACATAATCATTTAACCTACTTCCTTAGAGTATTTCCATTTAAGGTTCAGCATCTCTTAAAGGACTGAAAAGTTGTTTGGTGTATAATTTATAATCTAGGAGCAAACCCAGCACAACTTCTTTAGATGAGACTCCCTTTTTGGTCACTTTGGTAGAGTTGGCTTTGATGAGAAGGGCATTGGCTGAGTCTCAGCTGTGATAATGTGCAGGACAGGCACACATGCACAGTCCAATGGGAACACCCATTAATTGATTATTCCTATTCTACTGTCTGGCAGCCGCTTGCCAGACATAAACCAATTCATTTGCTCATCAGATTGTTTAGGAAGGATATGTTTCTCATGGATGAAAATTTTGTTGGGTGGGAGGAACAAACAAGACTCCAACTGCATGACATTTTATTAGACATTTCTTCAATCTTCTATAGCCTACATTTGTAGGAGGAGGATATCTTAGCTACACTAATAGCTCTTTTCCATCTTAAATAGCTGTGATCCCATGACCTTACTCTACACAAACTTTGATTCTTTGCTATCTTTTTAAAAGAATAAACTTTCTCAACCAATTGTTGACAGACTCTGCGTTCTGATACTTCTCTTTAGTCTTTTTTTGGTATAGCTTAAAAAGTTATGTCCTAGCTTTTCAACACTCATTCATCTATCAAAATGTTAATGTGTCATTAACAATTGTTAAAATATTATTTTAAATAAATAATTTTCATTTTGAATTCTCGAATATGTATCAGAAAGAACATTGGAATGTTTCAGTTGGTAATCTGCAGTGTTAATAGAAAGGAATGGTCTCCCTTATACTCAGTATACATTGCATTCAACTTCCATTTTCTTGTTTCTTTTATTTGGCTTCACACTTTTATAAGCCTTTCATTTCTACTTTCTCTTTTGCCATTTTCTTTTGCCTTTCAGAAGGCTTTCCTAGAAGCCTTTGATTGAACTCCTACTCTTTTTTTTGTTGCTTATTTCATACCAACAAAAACATATAAACTTGTTCTTCTGTTCTCTACACTACGGCTATGTCTAGACTGCAGGCTTCTTTCGAAAGATGCTCTTTCGAAAGCATCTTTCGAAAGAGCATCTTTCGAAAGATCACGTCTAGACTGCAGGCGGATCTTTCGAAAGAAAAATCCGCTTTTTCGAAAGAGAGCACCCAGCGAGTCTGGATGCTCTCTTTCGAAGACGGCCTCTTTACATTGAAGAACGCCTTCCTTCGAAAGAGGAACTTTCGAAGGAAGGCGTTCTTCCTCGTGAAACGAGGTTTACCGCCATCGAAAGAAAAGCCACGTTCTTTCGAAATAATTTTGAAAGAACGCGGCTTGAGTCTGGACGCAGGGGAAGTTTTTTCGGGAAAAGGCTACTTTTCCCGAAAAAAACCCTGAGTCTGGACACGGCCTACTTCTTTTGCAGCTGCTTCCTTTCTGAGCCCTTTCTGTTAGTTGCATGAGGTTTGTAGGTTAGGTATCCAGGAGGTTTGTAGGTTGCAGATTTGGGGCAGAAGCATAGACGTGGTTGGGACTGATTTGCCTTAAAAAAAATTGGGCTTAGTTAAGTTTAGGGCTTGGACAAAGATTTCAGTCAGTTCACTGTCTGAATCAGTCAGCTCAGCCCATCTCTATTAAATGAAATAGTGGAAACCCAGAAAACATGTTAATATTTTGTAGCGTTCAGGGGAATCCACTGAAAGTTGGCCTTCAATTAGGATTCCCTCCTCGGGAGCAAATTCCCATGGCCAGTTTTGAAGCTTTAAAAGCTTTGGTTTTGTTTTAAAAGGCCTCTGAGCATAGGCAATGTTTTCATAGGCATTTAAAAACAAAAAACTGGAGCTTTTAAACCTTCAAATGTTGCTGTAGGGATTAGCTTCACTGCTTAACCGACTAGGGCTAAGATAACACCTACAAGAAGTGTGTACATATTTGGATTTTGTGAAAATTGTGATGCAAATCGCAAATAACCCACAAGTGTGCTACACTGGTAAAGTGACGACTCTATGAATGTATGTGTTTACATTTCTTATTGTTGTACCTTGTTTGTTTCATTGTAAAGCATCTTTTTTTTTTAACTTTCTTTGGAAGGACTGAGAGATCAGCCCATATGATTATTGAATGTCCCTATGAGTGTAAAACCTGGAAAATGGTCTTCAATAGAACAGACTTAGTAAAAGTCATCCATTATGTTTCATTATTTAAAGATCATTTTGCTTCAGCATTACTATTACCTTCTACAGTTAGCATTACTTTCACAATGAAAGGCTTTTTAGCGACCCTTCATATGACTGAATGATTCATAGTTGCTGCAGCTAAAGCCAGACCTAACGCTCTTGAATTAGAAAACAGGGATGGAGATACAACTATACAAGTTGCTGACATGGTCATAAACAGGAATGTCTATGCACCATTTCCAGCTGCAGTACTCTTAAGTTTATATAACTTAGGTGCAAGCTTCCTATATTTTTTCAGATTTTTATATTTGAGGATTATTTATCAATTATTATTATTATTCAGCAGCACTTTGTTTTTAAATCCTTCTGCCTCCCCGCAAAGCTAAGAAGGCATGTAAACATATGTTCCAGGATTGCAGATACTAAATTGGCAATCTTGGCACCAAATAACCTGCTGGAACTAAAATGTCAATTCAGAACATGTGCTTAATTTAACAGTCCATAACCCTGTTTTTAGAACATTGAAATATCTACCCTGAGGAAAGCTCATAAAATGTAGGTCTTTAAAGTTCACAGATTAGACCAATGACACTGCAACCATTTTAAGAATGTGTATCTTCATTGGCTCCTATTAATCCAAGATGGCTAAGTGTATGAAATACAAGACATGAAAGCATTGACGAAGATTTCAGTAAACATGTACTTTTGGTAGGTACAGTGATTAAAAGAATGAAAAGTAAAAGAAGAGCCCTAAGAAAGAAAAATATTTTGTGTTTGGAAAGATTGAGTATTGCAGATCAGAAAGAATCTCAGCTTGGTTTGTGAGGGTATTTAATTGAGCTTTTTATGGCCTATAATGCTTAATTCTTCTATAGATTCCCAGTGTCTTTAAGGATCTTTTGGTAAGGATTAGGTTGAGTAATTTGGAATATCTCTTATCATGTTTCCCCTTGTGTAACATTCCAGCTATGTCTGTCTTACTTTACTTTTAAATATATAATTTATAAATAGATAACAATACTGATACTTGTGTTTGAATCCCTTTTAAAAAGAAATGACTTGTATTGCATGTGATAGCTTCAAGCTGCTTTAAAGTAACTGTCTTCAACAATGAAGAAATCTGTGTTATATTATTCATCTAGAGGCAGGAGAAAATTAAAAAGCTGAGCTGCTGCAGTAACTAGAACCTATTGTTATAAAATACTATTGGAAAATAAACTTTATACTCAAGACCAACCTGAATTTGTGGTAAGCAAATGAACATGTATAATTCTGCTTTTTTGCACCTCATCACACAATGTGCATAATATTTGTCAACTTTGAATGTGAAGGAACTGTAATTGGATATATTAAAAATGCACATGTAATTTTTATACTTTTTTTCTGGGTGTTGTAATTTTTCTTACAAATTGCTTGCAATTTTACATTTTCACCAGTTGTGTGCCTTTGTCTACAAACTAGATGTTACATACTTTGGAACATGGTGCATTTTATTTCCTTTTATATGAAATAAAAAGCAGCATTACTAAGTCCTGAATAAAATGACCCCTTCCCCCAAAAGAAGAAGAAAACATAATTTGTAAGTGGTTAATTTAGGGAATATTTTCGGATTGCTTGCCCACAGTGTTTTATACATTGTTTTGATAACTGAATAAAACTGAGGAGAAACACAAGTTGTTTTATAACGAGGAAATTATTTAGACCTGCAAAATGTTTATGTATCTCAATGAGAACAGTGCATTGTTAACAGTGACTGCACGCATCACATGGTGCAACCTTTTGACAACTGAGTGTCTGCTGGAGACATCTGTGAAGTATGACCTTTTGACCTAAGAAAGAATGCTCTGAAGGTGGGGGAATGCAACTATCAGATTATCAGTCCTGGCCTAATGTACTCTGAGAATGCTCACAGAGAACCCAATTCTATCCTAGTTTTAGCACAAAACGGGTGTGCCAAAATCTAGTAGGTTCTTCTAAAATGTTATAGGCCTGATTCTGACTTCACCAGCATAAATTAGGAGGTTAAGTTAGTATTGTCAATCTGTTATAAAACTAATATCCAATCAGAATCAGGACCTTAACCTTTATATATTCTCATCATGTGATTAGTAGCTTAAACAAGAGTTAGTAGTATGATAAATGCTTGTTATTCTGCAAAGCTGATTTATTTCTGTCGATCACTTGTTCTTCTGCAAACAGCATATGGGGCTACAACACACAACTTGAATCTGTTTGCATGGAAGGTTATAAATTGCAGCATTCAAGCACAGTGGGTTTTGGTAATTGTTTTGGTTTTTTAGGACAGTGCACTGCATTGCTCTAAAAGCCTTTCTCAGTAGCCCTGATCTTCACAGAAAAGAAAATCCATTGTACAAGCTATAATCTGAGAAACTTTCTGTTATCATGCTTGTTTTATTTCCCAAGCATGGATCCCCGTGTGAATGTGACCTTTGAAAAGCAGCAACATGTTGGCAATGCCTCTTCTTTTAAATGCTGTTGTGTTTCTAACAGTCAGTCATAAAGACAGTTCCAGACTTTCTGTTGGTCAACAGGCACTTTTTACCTTCTGTTGTAGTAGGTGATATGGTTGTTCTATTCTCAAGAACTTCTGTCACCTTTTACTTAAATGATATTGTGGACATTTATTACTGCTGAAAACTGAACAGCAAATATTCTATCCCAAAAGGTGGAGCAAGAAAACAGGTTACTTTTTTTTTCTTAGCCCCACAGTACATCTGCATGCTTCAGCACTGATTTCTCAGCTAGTTGGGTCCCAGGAGGCCTTATTGAGTGCTGCACTGCTCAGGGAGTTGCAGCTGTATAAAATGAAAAAAAAATGTAGTTTGTACGAATTGTTCTTTACCTTGGTTTGGGTTCAGAATGGCAGCTGCACTCCGACTTTGTGTGTGACAGCACAAAGGACAGCAAAAGTGAAAAGCAAGTCAGCAAGTAGAGAGACAAAAGCAACCATCAGCTAATACAGCTCCACATGGCCTGACTAATTTATGAGAAAAAACTGTTCTGTTCATTGGATCAGCACTCTGAGGAGGCAGGTGGAATTGTAGGAAGTTTTCATTGACTCTCTTGAGCAACTAAGGAAGCCACTAGAGATTCTTCTCAGTTTGAACTTTATCAGGGTCTACGCTTAATCAATATGGTATTGGAAAAAGAATTAATTACTAAAGCAGAATAAAACAGCTGCATTTTAAACTAAGGATCCATCAATTCAGTAATCTTCCAGTTACAGGCTAGGTGCCGTGAGGATCATTTTGACTTCATGTAATGAGGAACAGAGGGAGTTTCCTCATGAACAAGCTGGGAATTCACATTAGCCTATTTCAGCTATTTGTCATCAGTACAACTCATTTCTCCCTTTCTGAATTACAATTTGTATTTGATATACTGTCAAGCCCACAAAATTCCCATATTCATGGAACTGAAAGCATTAATGCGGAAATCATTGTCACCATGAGAAAAAGTCTTAACCTTCCTGAGCCTCTTTATTCTATAGGCTGCGGCCTGAGTGGTTTCATGCTGGACATACCTCTATTGTGTTCATTGTGAGGGTCAGGGACCTGCCTGTTGAAGAAGCAGTAATTTGAACACAGCCTGTAAATGTTTCATCTGTAATTTCCATAATGGTGAATTTCAAGGAGGGCTGAGAAGGGTTATGGGAGATGAATTAGGTTTTTAGTGAGCTCATTAGGAAGCCAAACAGAGTTTAGACAGCAAGGCGGTGAGTGTGGCTGTAATCAGTTCTGCTCGCTTTGTTCCCTGCCTTCGGGACATTTTTCGAAAACTTCATGGCAGGGGCTGATGAGAATATACTGAGCAGAGGCTGCAGTCTGATGGTTGACTTGTTGATTTGTAAACCTCTTAATTCATTTTTTGTTCAATTTAATCTTTTCTTTCTTAAGGAAAATTAGTTGAATGTTAGCCCTCTTTGCACTATTCACCTCTTAAATTATGCTCATTTTGAAGAGCTTGTTATGCCTGAATAAACATGAAATGACTTGGCATTTTCCCATAAGAGGCACACCCATTTTAACACCATGTATTTACCATTCCTGGAAATGTCTCATTAACTTCTAAAAATCTGTGAGCATGATATTTTTGGGCTACTGTAACACACCTCTTGGCAGTCACAGAAGGCAGTTTGGTTAATGCCTCATAATATCCATTTTTATTCTCAACATGAAGAAAGGCTCTCTATAGAAAATTGATGCAGTTTGCTCTGCTAATTTTCATGCTCATTCCAATTAATTTAACATGACCCAGATTTTCTTCCTCGGGCTCATCCTGACTAATTAGTAAGGCAACACCTAGAACAAGTTCTGTTTAATAACATTGAAGAACACTAGTTGTGAGTGATTTTGATGCTAATAAAGATATTCACTGATGGGACAGATATTTGATGTCAATTATGGTATGTAATTTAGAAGTCCCAATGTGCTGGATAAGAGTATAGAAAGGCTAGCTGTGGGAGACAGCGGTATTTTTAAGACTTCCACATCACCTGACTATCCTCTGGGACTAGTTAGGATTTTTTTGTTTTGTTTTAAAACTAGTAGGATTGTCAGCTAATTCTACAGTAATAGTTGGGGTGGTGCTGCTGTGGAGTTACAACCTGTGAACCATTAAGGGTAGTCCCAGGCCTTCATTATTTACCAAACCTTATCACATAAGAGAAATGCAACCATGGGTATCAGAAAGTAGCACTGTTAGAAGAGAAAGGGATGGCTTCCCCACCTCCTTGATTTTGGTTCTTTATAATTTTTGTCATTTAGATGAATCAATTTCTGTGAGAAACTAAATAAACTGATTTACACCGATTTTACAAAAAAAAAAGAGGTGTTTGACATCTAAGGCCTCATTAAGCCATGCAGAGATAAATTATTTCCCTCGTTCACACACAGATATGGAGAAGTTGTGTGTCCAACCATGCTACATATAATACAATACAGAGAGGGGTCATAGTCATATTAGTGGTTTTGTCATGCAGAATTGAAAAATGATTATTGGTAAATGTTAAAGGCCTTCTCCTGCTGCAAGAAACGTTAATGGGCTTGATCCTGAATTGCTTTCCACCTTGCATAATCAATGACACATCTCTAAAGTGGGGATGAAATGCTACCAATCTAAATTCTACGGGAAGCATTGTACACACTCTTTGCAGAAAAGCATATGACAGCGCAAGGTACATTGCAGTAAAGAATGACATCCATGGAAAGTTCTGCCATTGACTTCAATGGGACCGGGTTTTTAAACAGTTTTTACACAGTCTTTATTAAGGCCAAATGCCCACTGATGTCAATGGGATTTGAGCCTGAATAAAGGCTGAGTCAAAATGGTGTAAGGACTTCAAGATTTGATCTAAAAAAATGGGTGAAAAATGTGTCTGCTATCTTTTATATAGAAGATATGAATTTGCAATCTTTGGGCATGTTCCTG
This sequence comes from Pelodiscus sinensis, assembly GCF_052426305.1. Taxonomy (NCBI): domain Eukaryota; kingdom Metazoa; phylum Chordata; order Testudines; family Trionychidae; genus Pelodiscus; species Pelodiscus sinensis. Next base: position 57,268,967 of record NC_143056.1, on the reverse strand, counting down.
GTCTTATTCAAGTGACTGCAAAGGTTACCATTTACTTGAGTGGAGACAGAATTAGGCAGGCTTGGGTCTACATATCTCCATTACCAATGCTTATTTATACTCTATTGGCTGTGTCTACACTGGCACCCTTTTCCGGAAAAGGGATGCTAATGAGACACTTCGGAATTGCAAATACCGCGGGGGATTTAAATATCCCCTGCGGCATTTGCATGAACATGGCTGCCGCTTTTTTCCGGCTCGGGGTTTTGCCGGAGAATAAGGGATCTTTCGGAAAAGGGCTTATTTTCTGCAAGATCCCGTCTAGACTGGCGCTTTTCTCTGGTAAAACCCCAAGCCGGAAAAAAGCGGTAGCCATGTTCATGCAAATGCCGCAGGGGATATTTAAATCCCCCGCGGCATTTGCAATTCCGACTGGTCTCATTAGCAACCCTTTTCCGGAAAGGGGTGCCAATGTAGACACAGCCTATTTCTATATTATTTCTTAATGCTTATCTAAGGGCAAAGAGAAAAGAAAATCATTCTTTAAATTTTCCTTAAATGTGCAATTTGAGACAAACACGAGAAAATATTTGTACAGTATACACATTCAATAAATATGGAACAAGCAAGATAAGCCCAGAGATAAGATGGACCAAATGCAGATGACAATAAATACATGAGTTGGCATACTTGACATAATAAATAATAATAACAGTATTACTAATTGCTGCCCGCGATCCTCTCAGAAGATTTTTCAGGGGAACTTCTGCTCCTAATTCACTTGGGCACTTTGGAAATCTCTCCATTTTAATCACTGAGGGTACGTCTACATAGAAATATTATTTCAAAATAACTAGCATTATTTCAAAAGAACTTCGTCCGTGTCTACACAGCAGGCAGTTATTTTGAAATAATGTTGAAATGCTGTCAAGCTGGAGGACTTCTTATTCCTACTCCTGTAACCTTGTTGGACGAGGAGTAAGGGAAGTCAGAGGAAGAGTGCTCTATTTCAAAATAAATGCTGTGTAGATGTTCCCAATTTCAATTTCAAAATAAGCTACGCAATTGACATAGCTCAATTTGAGTAGCTTATTTCGAGTTGAGCCCTGCTGTGTAGATACACCCTAAGTGATTCAGTGACAAAGAAGGAAATAGAACCCAGTTGTCTTATACTAGACAATACTGCAGATCCTTTGTGATTACTATCTGGTGTATAAATGACACAAATGTTTAAAAAGCTGAGATAGTAAAATCAAGTTGAAATGTTTTCTCTTTATGTCTGCGTGTAAAGGGTTCTGTTGCTTCTATTGACTATCAGATCTTAATGGGAAATGATGACAATAAGAACTATGAGGAATTTATAAGGGGGGGCACTGGTGTTGTATAAAGTATCTTGCAAATGTCAGTTATAAGTGTATATGATGCATTGTCAAGCTGCAAATTGCACACAATTAACCAGTGGAGAAGCTGCTTTTCTAAATAATCTTGCAGTAAACAAATCAGAGTCAAATACTCCTACTCGTAGTAGCACTCATGAGGTGTACCAACCCCACCGTGCCCCCGCCAAAAGTTTAATTGCTAAAAGGGGTGCCCTTGTATGTTCCTTCCCTGCCCCTCTAGATGGTTCTATCCCATTCTCTCCCACCCCCACCCCCTCACCCCGCACTCCGCAGGCATCAGTCGCCCTGACTTCTGTAGTGATTCCTACCTGGTGTCAGAACATGACAATTCTGTTGTACTTGGTCAGCAGTGAATACCTCACTCAAATGGTGCAAAGTCAGCTGGTACTTAATTTTTTATCTCCTCAAGAGTGCATTCACTGACTTTATCACTGAGAAGAATGACTCCCTTGCCTAGTGTGATCAAGATCTGCAAATTTGCTGCATCAGCCTATTTAACATAAACTGCTTCTTGGTTGGTAGGGTTTAGATCTGATCATATGGCACAGATGTCCATTTTCTAATAGGCTAGATGAACCTAGGAAAAGCTTGCCTGGGTAAGACACACACTTTTAGCCTCTTGAAACTGAGGAAAGAGAAATCTCTATAAGTTACCTAGTTTTGTACACTTGAGGCCCCACTTTGTAACTAATACTGTTTGATACAAAGGGGACTAGACGAAATAGGCTTTGAACCTTAAATTTTAATCAAAGAGAGGGGCCACATAGTCTTTAAAGTGCTACACAGTCCTGTTTTTTGTTTCAGCTGCACCAGACTAACACGGCTACATTTCTACCACTATCCAACAACCCTGGCACTGAATACCACTTCTTCTGTGACTCAAAATCACATTGCAGGCTTATGTATGGCACAGCAGAGCACCAGGTCCCAAGTGGCTTTGTCCTTCCTTGTTTTGAGCTATGAGTTTTTAAATACTTAAAGCAAACTAGTGCCCTACATCCTCTCTATTTTCCCATTCTTTTGCCCTGACTTTCATTTTCCAAACCCAATTCCCAGAAAGATTTTGTCAAAAATCCATCAATTCCCAGTGTTTCTACTGAACTGTGTGTCATTCCTCTGTTCTGGTTTCGGCTGACAACTCAAAGAAGTCCACAGCTAAGTGCTAGCGGAGTGGGTCAGAGATCTGCTCTCTCCCTCTTGTCTCTGCCATACCTGGCTGAAATAATTCATTGAATTTACTGAGCACCAGGAAGATGACCTGGTTCTGAGTCTGACTGGCAAAGTGGTTATCAATGTGAAATATCTGCAGCTTGTTGATCAGTGTCCTTGTATCTGCCTACGTGCTTCTTTAAACTCTGTAGCTTATATGAATTAAGGAATTCTTAGCCATGTCTCTCCTCATGACTGAAGCTAGTTCCCAAAGTCGTTAATAATGAACAGACCCTACATGCTTCCATTTTTGAATACTTGTTCCTAAAAGTCTTTGGTGTATTTAACTTGCATTTTAGGTTACTCTGATAGCCATTTTAAAAATATCTGATACATGTATGCGATTGAGATATGTATTTCATACTTTATCAATCAGTCTTTTGGAAACATTTTGGGCCTCCTAACTCAGAATAATTGTGGGCCTGATCCAAAGTGCACTGAAATCAATGGACCTCTTTGGATCAGGCCCCGTCTTATTAAGAGCTAAATAATATATTACTTAGACCACAAAAACTATGTTTAAAATATAAAGGGTTTAACATAAACCTACAAGAGCAGAGTGTCAGTGTTCCAACTTAACCCTTCGCATTCTGGCATTTTCCAGACTGCCAACCAAATGAACACTTTAGGAGGAGGTGTATATATATGTCTGCAGCACCCAGAGGGTTAATCCACCCCATTGTGCATAAGTGCTGGAGCTCTTATGGTATGTAAGATCATACAAAGTTTGGAGTTGTTTTGTATTCTTCTTAATATACATTATCAGGAAGCATCTTCTTTGGTGCTGTTAGGGTATCTGCTGTGAATATGTATGAAGACTAGTTATCTTATTTGTATTATGAATTACATACACATTTGTGTACCATTTAACCTTAGAGAGTGCATGGCAAAAGCTTTTATAACTTGTTCCTATTAATGCACGGTTGCCACTTTTTAAATGTTTAATATTCACCCATTCTCATTTTTTCTTATAAATCCCAAAAGAGGATTTTATGGACTCGTGGTCTGACAAATGTCCTTTTAATAGCTGAAGTATTTGGAGTTAAAGGAATGGGGAGGGGAAAGCATCTTAAAGGGGTAAATTTCTATATTACATTTCCACTCCTAACAGGGTTTTAAAATCTGCTTTAAAATTGCTCTGAAGCTGAGCTCTTTTATGTGACATTTCAGCTAGTGCAAATTTTTATAGCTGAGTAATAAACCCCTACAAATAGGGGTTTCTAATGGGAGCATTGATAGACCACTAACTACAGCAGTATTAGTGGGAACCGATATAAGAGGGTTGACTATTCAAAAACATAGCATTTGTATCCAACAGCATGTTTATCAGTGTTGTCTATTGGAAACTTCATTAAAATGTTCCATTGTTTCAGTTTTACAAAAACTGTAGGAAAAATGATGTTAAAAAACTACTTACGGCTTGATGAAGAAAAACAATTTTGAGTATTAGAAATTAGAAATTAGTTATTAAAAAATACCTAAAGCATGCGTTTGTCTATGAATAACAGTTGCAAATTGCTAAAGATTAATTATTAATGAGGTGTCATTAACCATAACGAGGTAGCTTTAGCTACAGGTAGAATTTTAATTGCACTTATTCTCCCCACATTCTTTGATATTACTGATGACACAGATACTAAGAAATCAGAAATAAAAAGCTGATAGTTACTTAAAAACAAATAAAGCTTTTTAATTTATACCCACTTGGGTGTTAACTATGTACATCTGACTGAAGTAATTTTATTTATACTAAAACAAAAAGGATTAATAGTGTAATTATCACTGAATATTAACAATATGAACTTGTATGGGGAGGAGCAGGAGTAAATAAAATTAACTTTTGAAAAACTACTAAATATTTTTTGCAAACAGGTCTGGATTTTGCCTTTTGGATTGTTTAATGACGTGTTGAGTCAGAGGCTGTAACTAGTATTCTTAGCTGCACTACTATGAGAATGCTAAAAGTATTACTCTATGGCTAGAAAAAAGGAGCAATTTAAAGATAATTCCATTTAGACAGCAGCAGAAGGACATTTTGTGTGACCATATTTAGCAATATTAAAATTTAAACAGCATAACAGATATTTACTTTCAGTTACTTGAAAATAATTACTTTAATGGAGGCAGAATACTTAGATGATAATTTAATAATGTTTTCTTCCAGAATAGGTGTCAAAAACTATGAACAAATTTCACAATTTGTGCTGAGGGGGAAAAAAAACAATGCTAACAGTATATAAGCAAAGTCACTGAGCACTTTCCCTCCACAGCAATAGTTTCACTTTTGAGGGGAAGAGAATCATAAATCATAATAAACCACAGGCTTTAATATGTGTCTCTGTTTAGGAATAGTGCAGTGCCCATATTTCCATTTGGTTGAACAAGACAAGGGTCTGGCTCTGCACTTTTTACGGAGGCAAAACTGCCACTGAAGCCAATGGCAGTTTTCCTTGAATAAGGAATGTTTACTGGCAGTTTTGCCAGAGTGAGAATTGCAATACTGGGCCCTGGCAAAAGAGACCCACAAGTTCAAATGTATTCCCTTTGTTAGCGTCTCCGGCAAGCTTTTTCCTCATCTTCATGTATCTTAATGATAACATTTGCAGGTTCAAACATTTAACATTCTGGGAAGGGCTTTCTGGACACTAGTAACCTGATAATTATGATCTTCTTGTGGTCTCTCTCTCTCTCTCTCTCTGGTTCTTTGTATTGAAGGAGAAATGATAGTATCTGGCACATTCCTTGGATGACTTGAAGATAGCAGCCTTCTGTGTTTGGGGCTGAAAGATTGCGAACTCTGTGTTAGCCGAAATGCCACACAGGGGAGGTGAATAGAACATTAAAAAAGCTTTAGCTTTAGGTAGTGCAGTGCAAGCAGAGTTGAATTTGAGAGCTGGGACTTAAGTGGACATTTGTCCCTGCTTTCCTCCTTAATAAAATCTGAGTGTTAACTGTGGATAAGGGCATTTGAGAGATCACTAAAAATGAATCATTAGAGTGCCCTGAAGAGCTTTATTATGATGTAGTGTGAAGAACTTTAGAATACACTATATACTTTTATATGTGCTTGTCAGATGCATGTATGTGTTACAGACTATTACAAAAGTAAATTGTTTTGTCCTTTGCTGCAGAGCCAAAGCAATTCATGGCATTAACATAACAAAACTTTTTAAAAATCTAGTTTTCTATTGCTCTGTGAGAAAGGACTGTTAAATAGAAACCACAAGCTTCATAACCACAAACCTTTTTCTTGTGTATGTTTATATTTAATTTGAAAAACCTTGGCACAGAAATACTGACTGACCAAACCAAGTTAAAATCAAAATTACCAGCAGGATATCAGGTTTCAAGATTGACTCCTAATAGGTGGGGCCTAGAAAGCTCTCATAATTATAGTTTGGTTGTGGGGCAGTGTTCAGAGCAAGCAGATTCACAGTAAAGAGTCTCTTCCTGTAGTACTGCAAGAATGTTGTTTTGGATCTGTTAATCAAAGTAAAAATACTATGGGAAATTATTAAATTATACTAGTGTACTAACTTGCCAGATCTAGGGAAAAATGCAGCCACATTTACATATGTGTCCATCTGTCTGTTTTTACACTTTATGTCTCCAGCCAGTGGGTGAAGTGGTTTTAATCCAAGCTGCAGTCTGATTTTCCATTTAACATTACATTTTATGTGTAAATTATTTGTAAGTGGACACACATTTTCTTGACAGTTGCTAGTTTTTAATTGTTCTTTTAAGTAGCCTCATCTATCTGGCCATGGTAGTTTTAACTGGCGTAAGCAGCAGAGTTCTCCATGGGTAATTTTTGTTAGTTAGCAGATTGTTACCATCTCAATGTTGCTGAAATCCCTAATCTCAGGTCAGCATGAAGCTGCAGTGGTTACAATCCTGTTGCCTGATGCGGTGTGAATGGAAGTGCTTTCTGTCAGAAACATGTGGTCTCTTCAGTGGAGAGCCTGCGTAAATCCTGTGTAAATAGAGGGAGGCTAACAAAGGATGAGCCCCTGCAGCTCAGAGCATTTGGAGCCATTTGGGGGCTGAATTTGCTAAATGCTGCTTATACAGCCTGAAAAGTTGAAGAGAAAGGAGCATAAAATCCCTTCTTTTTTCTCTTTCTGCTCATGCCCTGGGGGGAGGGTGTTAAGGGCCAGAGAAGCCTGAGGTAAGCCTATGAAGACTGTTTTTTCAGTGCTCTTTTGAGTGTGAAAAAGGTGGCATGGGTCACTGTCCCCTCTTTAATGTCGGAAAACCCACACAGTCAGTAAATGTTGCATGTAAACTAAAGCATTTCATCTCCTCTCCTTCACTCCATGGCAGTGGGCCATGAACTAGTCACTCGAAAATCACAGAAAAATTTCACTTTAACATGTCCAGACAGTTTAGCACAGCGGGATGGTAAGAGAGATCAGTAATTAGCAGGTTTCCTTACAGTTCCCCATATCCATATAGAATATATTCCCCACCTGATGTGAAACAATGTGAGATTATAAAGTACTAAGCATAAATCTATTGATTTTTATCCCAGCACACTTAAGCCTTCTTCCAAAACAAAAGGCTACACAAATATTTGATCAGCATTTTAGTTTAAGCCATAGTCCTTGTGTATCCTCTGCAGAAGAAAACATCAGCTTTAAAAAACCACCAACCCCCCCTCCCAACATTAAACAAAAAACCACCAACTTCTCCTTTTTCCCTTAATTTCAATCTTATTTCAAAAAAGAAAGAAAGAAGGAAAAGGAGCCACAACAATAATGCAGAGGAAAATATGATAAAAATTAAAGTTCCAGAAGTTATTTCTGCAGGATCTCCTCAACCACCAATTTCAATAGTATATGCAGAGAACAGAAAACCTCAAACATACCTGAAACATCCTTTCCCTCCCTACAAATAGAATATTTATAACAAATGCCTCACTGAAAAGAATAATATGTAAAGAACAAAGAAAGACACCTATTCGGAAACAGAAAATAGCACATTCTTTTTTTTTATTATTGAGTTGCTCAGTTTATTCGTGGGTATTTTGCCATCAACATATGTAATTCTTTTCCAAGTCAGGGTGTCTATATGCGTTCCTAAATGTGGGTGCATACGTACACCGTGCACCAAAGCTGAAAGGTTTTCTTAGCAGTGTCCATTGACCCATACGTGTGTGGTTTGTCTCCCTGTGTTTGCAGCCATAATAGATCATATGGGTCGATGAATCCCAGTTCCTTCTTACTGTAGCCTGGCCTCAGTCAGAACCCCTGTTCCTTAATGCTCTTAGCTTGCCAAGAAGAACCCTGAAATAACTCCCCTTATTTTGAAATAACAAGTGGAGTGTCCACACTACCAAGCATGTTATTTTGAAATAATGGGCTGGTTATTTTGAAATAATAACTCCTGCTTTCCACAACGAATAATGTTTATTTTGAAATAGTTAGCAAATCCACATTAAAGGAGCCTGCCTCAAATGAATTTTGAGGCTTCCCTGTAGTGTGGACACTCTAGTTTGCAATAGTTATTTTGGGAGTTATTATTTTGAAATAATTTCCTAATGTAAACATAAGAGTGAGCTATTTTCCCTTTTTTCTGTGTATAGTTGTTCTTGTTGGTGTTCTGTAGTTGTTTGACAGATGTAATTCTTTCCCTCATTGCCAAATGGGGGAAAGTAGTTGATATAGTAACTACAGCTTACAAACAGGGGCTTATTCCTTACTGAGGAAAACACACTAAAATGCCACTCAGGTAGGGAGGGGGCCTTCTGATAAAGGTACAAAACTGGGACTTAGGAGAGCTAAGTCTTATTTCTGCTTTCTCACAGTGATTTTTGGTGATTTTATTTTAGTCACTGAGGCTACCTCTACACAGCAGGGCTAAAGTCCAATTAAGATACGCAACTTGACCTACGTCAACTGCATAGCTTAAGTTGAAATAGCTTAATTCGGCTTTTGGCACTGTCTATACAGCAGGAAGTCAAAGGAAGAACATTCTTCCCTCAACTTCCCTGACTCCTCATGAAATGAAGGTTACCATGAATCAGAGTAAGAAGTCCTCCAGCTCAACATTATTTCAGAATAAAGGCTTGTAGTGTAGATGCGCATTTTATTATTTCAGAATAATGTCAGTTATTCTGAAATAAAGGAGCTGTGTAGACGTACCCTGAGGCTATGTCTATACTGCAGGCTTTTGCTGGCAGAGAGTATGCTAACGAAGCGCTCATTAGCATTTGTCATGCTGTCATTTGCATAGTCTCTGCCAATGCTTTTTGCGCAAAAACAAGCAATGTAGATGGGGCCGTTTTGCATAAAAAAACCCTTTTACACAAGATCTGTATACCTCCTTTTTTGAGGCAGAAGAATCTTGCTCAAAATCGTTATTTGCTCAAAATGGACCTGCCTACACTGCTTGTTTTGTGCAAACATCTCTTGTGCAAAAAGCATTGGGGGAGAATATGCAAATGACAGCATGACAAATGCTAATGAGAGCTTCATTAACATACTCTCTGCCGACAAAAGCCTGCAGCATGGACATAGCCTGCAAGTCCACATTCTGAAGAGCATTTAGTTTGGTGCAGAGTTAGGAAAGTATCTGGATGTTCCTCCTACACCGTGTAAGAGCTAAAAGGAAATATTGTAGTCCTTGTACTCTGGGAAGCTCAAGATCTTATTTCTTGAGATGCACAAAAAGGTGGAGCTATGTTTTTGCCCCACAAAATATTGCTGGCAGGGCAGGACTGATGCAGTAGGGGAATAAAAATGTACTTAATAAAGATGTATTGTAGTGCTGCATAGTGGGAATTCTGGCACCTTATTGCTATGGGCTGTGTGTTAAAAGTACTGTTTTGTCCATCATATCACTATACCTCAGTTCTCTTTCAGTTAAATGGGGCAAATAATGTTTTTTACTCAGCAAAGTATTATGCGACAAAACTAATTAACATGGTTTCTGATGATTATTAATTTTTTAAAAACTCTATAAAGGAGTTATGATCAACTGAGGCATCCAAGCCCACCGCCCAGTGGTTTCACCCAGAGTGGGATGGAAGTGAAGTCCTCTCTCAGAGGGGGCCTTGATTCTAGATCTGGTTTTGTCTACTGCGTTAGTTCCTTCCAGGACAGGTTGTGTGACCTCAGAGTATATTATCAGAGAGGTAGCCGTGTTAGTCTGAATCTGCAAAAGCAGCAAGGAGTCCTGTGGCACCTTATAGACTAACTGCTGTGTAGGAGCATAAGCTTTCGTGGGCAAAGACATGCATCTGACGAAGTGGGTCTTTGCCCACGAAAGCTTATGCTCCTACACTGCAGTTAGTCTATAAGGAGCCACAGGACTCCTTGCCGCTTCTGCAGAGTATATTAGACTCTTGAGGTTTCCTAGGTCTTTTCCATATGATCAGCAATTGGGGTAGTTGGAAGAGAAGCAATTTGTTTCTGTCAGGGATTGTTTTTATTGATCTATTGAGATACTTGGTTGATAATGGTTGTACAGCACCCAGAGCTCCATTTATAAATTTAAACAAATAATGGCAGGTGCAAATGTGTGTGCACATGCAATTCCCACCACATGATTTTCATGCAGAACTCCCCCTTCATTAAACTATGGGACCTGAATAATCCCACAGAAGTTTGCATAAAAAAACTACATCTGTACTGCACTTTATGATATATATACAATTTGATTTTTCTTTCCAAAACTCAGATCTGTTAAAGTAGTCGTATTATTTTTAATATAGTGACAAATTTTCTTTTACTCCTAGTTGAGGTGTTTCCATTCTCTCTTTCCTTCAACAATGAGGGTTTCATGGTTATCAGTTGCCTTACCTGATGCTGGTGAAATGCACCATATTTTGGAAGTAATGGTTTTCTGGGTGCGTTGGTGGTTATGATGGAGGCAAGAGAACTGCTCCTGGAGTTTGGACCTGTATTAGTACTAGGCTTCTGTGGTTATCCCATTGGGTTCTACCATTTCCCTTAGAGTACGAATTAGGTATTTTCCAAGTGCATCAATGACATTCAAAAATTGTATTCAGATGCCGTTTGAACAGCCATCTAAGCTATGGTAAGTCTAGCACTGCCTTTTTCTTTCCTGTGGAGAGAAGAACACCATAGGACTAATTGGGGAATGGGGGGAATGTTGACAGTATGGAGCCATATTGCCAGAGAAAGGTTGATGGGCTGCAGCATGATCGGGCAGCTCCTCTGCAGAATTGGAACTGCTAATCCCTAGTGATCCCTGAGGTCTGTGAGCTTTGGGAGCTACATCCGTAGCTTCCGCCAGGATCCTTGCCATTTCCACAAACTCTTCCATTTGAGGGGAGTATTTGTTAGGACTCATGCATACTAGCTCAGTGAGGCAATCCTGGATTTACACTGGAGAAACTGAGGCCAGGTTTTATCCCACTGTCTGTCTCTTTATCCCATAACAACAAAAAACTGTTAAGGTCAATATTTGACTGACTTGCATACCGTGTGCTCTGCCCCCTTACAATGGGTGCTACTGAGCATGCTATACTGTTATCGCACCTTTACCCAATTCTTAGGGCTCAAGGTGTAACCCTGTTAATTTAAATACCCACCCTCACCTAATTCCTAGGCCTCATAGTGTAACTTCCTGCAGGTTTGCAGGACTTTTTATGGTAATATCTTTACTCTCCATTTATTAACAATTACCAAGCAAGGAGAATACACGTGCTAAGCATACACTGCCATGCTCACCAATCCTGATCAAGGCAAGTAAACTTCCCCTGTTGGCCAACCAAGGTCAGTCTTGTCTGGATTTTGGTTGCTGCACATCATGGTCAAGCAGAGGATTCTTGGCAGTTCTGATATTAGGCTGTGTCTTGGAAGGGAGTTTTTCCAGGTCTTTCCTTATTATTCTTTCTGTTCCTTCCTTTCTTTTCTTCCTTTTCTGCTGGTCTCCTTCTTGGATCCCAGTTTATATAGTGAAACCTTGAGTCCTGGTTAGATATACCTTAACCAATTATTTTACTAAAATTTTATTAACCAATTATAACATCGTTGACCAAATTATATAACCAATCATACCCCCCCCCCCACACACACCTACATTGATTTACATATAGGAAAATTAATTATGCAGCAGACAGAAAGAATTAAAAATCAGAGATCATACAAATAAACAATAGGAAAGTGAGGACCATAATCACAGAATGAGGATTTCACAACTCCAACTAGTAATAAGTAGTTTCTTGCCAGACGTAATGCTGTCATTTTCTTTAACCATCTTGAGATCTATTTCTTTATCTTGTGATAGTGGGTGCCATTAGGACAGAGTCTCTTTTAACAGCCTGGGGATTACACTATTTTAATGCAGTTTATATGGAATGTTGGTATGTGACTCCTTGCTTTACAGCTAATGGCTGCTGCTCTTTCAGTCTGGCTGCTGATGAAGGCTTTAGGTTTTAGCCTTTCAATATGGCTACCGGCCTTCCAATATGGCTACAGAAAAAAAGGCTGTATCCTTACAATATAGTGCTTAGAATCTATAATGTAAGCAAGTAAGGCATTGTGTCTCTTTCTCCACTGACTTGTACCCTGTATAGTCATTTACGCCCGGACAAAGCAGTGGCAGGATTTTTGCCCAGGTGTCACACTCTCTACAAAGGGGTAAATGACTACCCACTGTGCAAGGTAGTGGACTATTGGCTCCACCATTTTTCTGCAGTGGGATAAAAAGATAGACAGTGGGTCAAAATATCTTTAGTTTCAGCCGTGTGAATCCAAAGTTACTCCACTGAGGTGGTATGTATTGTAGCAATTTTATAATATTTGAGGTTTGAGTCTGCCATTCTTATGCATTGTCTAGCACCTTAGTATTTGGTCAAATCAGAAGGACCAATCGTGTAATAAGGACGGTGAAATTGGACCCTCAAATAATTAAAATATTATTCTTTTTCATATGACAATATTTCACATACAATTAATCTGTTATGAAATAGGATTAAAGGATCTGAAATCTGTTTCTGAACTCACTAGTGATGATGCTACGCCTTTGCATTCACCGGAGTTATTCCTCATTTACCCTAGTGCAAATAAAACCAGGATCAATATTGAAGAAGTAAAATGTCCATTGTGAATGCAGTAGCCCTTTCAGTCATGTTTACTCATGTGAGTAGCCCCACTGAATACAGAGCATTAAGGATTTGTAGGACTGAGTCCTTAGTTTGCACATGTTGCTCAGTGGCAGTTAGTTTGTCTGTGGGATTTTTCCCCACTCCGTAACTCATTGATCTAGGAACACAGCTCTTACGATGAGTTTTCATCTACTGATGTTATTTAGAGGTGCTTGGCTTAAATTTCCTTTCATGGGGTGAGGGGAGAGATTAAGGAAACATTGTCTCTCATCTCTTGTACCATTGAATAGGCACTGCAAGCTTTGCCGAACTTTCATCTCCGGCACTATTATTTGCCTTTTAAAGCAAGGATATTCACAATCTCTCCAAAAGGTGTAAATGATCCTTTAAGACTACTAGTTATTTCAGCTTCTTAAACATACACACACACACACCCCTACAGAGAAATAGGGATAGTTTATATATGTGTATTTACAGTGTGTGTACGTCTTTGTACCAATAAAGGGACAGAGACTGGAGGGGAAAAGATTTTAAATCTACATGCCTATATGCCTAGATTTTACATAGGGAGACAAAGATATCTTTATCCAGACAATAGATAGACAAACAGACTGACTGACTTCAAACTTGCACTTTCAGTGTGGCTGTTTCTAACCGCCTCCTCCCCACCCGCATCTCCGGGTACTGCTTTTCAAAACTGCCTGAGGCTACAGTACAGCACCTCAGATCCCCAAGGCCCATTGCCTAGCTCCTAATAGCCACTCTCCATCTGTGTCACATGAACAGCTGATGAGATAGCTCCAGTGTCTGTATTTTGGAGAGCACATCCACCCAGGTTAAAATGCTGGGGTTGCCAAGGAGCAGTCAGAAGCCATTAGTGTTTGTGAGAATTTGCCTTGCAGCAGTTCCTTGGCATAGTGGAAAGGGTGTGTGTGTGTGTGTGTGTGTGCGCGCGCGTGAATACACGCACACGAGGGGGACGGGTAGGAGTGGAGAACATGGGGACGAGCTGAAAAGAAGGGAGTTGATTCTGAATAGCCAACATTTCTCAAAAGTAATTGGTTTGTGACACTGCATAGGGCCGGGCATCATTTCTTTTGATTATTTTTGCGCCCATTTGACTCACCTTTGTTTATCATTAACAGAAGCCAAAGAAAAAGAGAGCAGCAATTTCGGGGTCTTGCTCTGGTGTTTGGGCAGATGGAAGGGAACTGCTCTGCCTTGGGGCAGGGTGATTGTAATGAAGTGGCCTGTCAGTCTGTAAATAGTGAGGGTCATCTCTTCCATGTGATGGAGGGTATCACATTGCAGTGAAAATGGAAATGTCAATAAAATTAATCTGCCAGCTCTTTGCTGTGGCTTTTCCATTTCTCTGATCCAGGAGGATTGGCTTTTTCTTTTCTTTTTTTCTTTTCTTTTCTTTTCCACAAGAGAAGGCAGTGGGAGAAGGGTGAGTGGGCACAGAGGAAGTAGATGAAGCTGAAATAAAAGTTTCGCAGTAAATGGTCTATATGTAGCCGTAACGTATTTGTTTTAGTAGCACTAAAGAGCTAGAAGAGGCTATAGGAATTAGCTCGTGGATCTGTAGCATTCCTCAGGAAGCTATAGAGCGTCTAGCTCAGGCTACATTGAGCACAGAGTTTATTGTTTTAGGCTTTCTTGGACAAGGTTTTTACTTAGCATGGGATTTATGGCATTTACTGCTAATGAATGTCTATTCTTAAATTACAAAAACCACCGTCTCAGCGCAATTCCCAGATGTCCTTCCAGGACCTCGGCTTCTTAAACACCAGCAGGGAGCATAAACTCTCCACTTCTCTGTTTTCCTCTTTCGTGTGGCTCCAGGCTAATGATGTGTAAGGAAAACATAGCAATCTATAAAGTCTCAGTGCTGTCCCAGTATTCTTCATTTATTTTGCATTTGATTATGCCACAAGTCGGATCTTGTTTCTTTCCTTTTTTAAAAGTTATTAGTTCAAATATTAATGTAGGAATATGGCATATATTGCTGCTCTTGATTGATGCCTTCCCAAAAACAGGAAGACGTGCTCGTATGAATTTTAAGAAAGTAGGGGTCCTGCAATGCCTTGCCAGAAGAGTTTTTCAGATACATAATTTAGATGCCCTCCAGGCAGGCTTTCAAGGCATTTTTGCTGGAGGGCAAGAAAAAATAACTATGACTGTTAAAAGTAAATGATTTTTGCTAATGCACAATTAATGCCAGGGAAAAGCACAGAAGAGAAAGATGTTGATGGAAAGTTCTGATTAAGTGAGCACCCTACCTTGATGTGCATTTTTTTTTAATGATAATGATCACTGATGCAGAGATGTAGAAGTTTTCATGTCATGCAAATGCTATGTGCAGGATCATATGCGGTGTGTGTGTGTGTGCGTGCGCGCGTGCGTGTGTGTGTGTGGAGGTGATAGCTATGGGGAGGGGCTGATCAGACAGTGTGCTTTGTGCACTGAACAGTGACACAGTTACTGTCACCTATGCAGAGGGCTTAGAATATATAGACTACAGAACATCTAACTTGAATACATACAGTATGCATTCAGTAGGGTTGTAAGCATGCATTTACAGTGAATGGGTTTTCTTGTGGCAGGTTTTCCCACACTGAATCCTGTAATTGACAAAGAGCTATTGCACTGTGTCAAGCACACAATTATAATTGAATTAATGATATGTGCATGTGTGAGACACAAAATTAGTATTTGGAGAGACATGGTTTCTAATTTTTACATATTTGTATCACCAACCATATTTAATGAGAAAATGCATGTGCCTGATGTTCTATCAAATAAAAATAAAGCTGCATTAGTTTCCTAATAATTAAGGATACCTTTTAGTTTATATATTTTTGGTTTATTATGTTTCCTTCCCCTTCTTTTGTTCTTTCTAATAGGGGATGGTTTAGACAACAGCGTAGCCTCACCTGGTACAGGTGACGATGATGATCCAGACAAGGACAAAAAGCGTCAGAAGAAAAGAGGCATTTTCCCCAAAGTAGCAACAAATATCATGCGAGCGTGGCTTTTCCAGCATCTCACAGTAAGTGGAGACCAAACTAATAAAAACATAAAAAATAAATTTTTGTTCATATGCCTGATGAGGTTTGTTCGTTATTATTAGAAATCAATTGTCTCCATCATTTCCTGAATGATAGTAGGGATCAGTGAGCACTTTTATTTTTTTCCAGAAGCTTTTTTCTGTATTTATTTATTTCAGTCTTGGAATCATGACAAGTTGAATATACATCATAAGATCTTAGCATGAAACAGTATTACAGTAGAAGGTAGTCATTTTTGCTTTGCGTTCCAATAGTGAGAACTGTTCAAAATGTTCTTAAGATGAAAAGGGGTTTCTTCATTTGGAATATAGTGTGTGTCTGTAGATAGATAGATATAGTGACAATTAATCAAGGTGTTGAATCACTCCATCCTCTGGATTGGGTTATTTATGGCTTTTGTTTACAACAACCCTTATATGTTTCGGAAGGCAAGTAATATTCCCCAGTGTAGCTATTCCAACGTACATTGCAGGATGCTGGAGAAGTCATAAAACAGCTTGCAAACTTGTCATGTGTTAGTTTACATGAGAAATATATAAAGCTTATAGGCTCTCTAATTCCTCAGTTCTATAAAAGAGATTAAAACACTTTTTTTTCTTTTAAAGCTGTTCTTCAAGTCCATTATCTTAAAAGCTAGCCCTATTCTCTTCTGGGGGAAAGAGATTAAATATCTGAAAAAGCATCACTTTTAGTAACAATCTATCTTTGTCCTCCTGTTTGCAACTGGTTTTGTGTGTTGGTGTTCTGTTGACTATGACAGCTTTACTTAAGTATCAAAATACATTTTTAAAGAACTGGTAACTCTCCTATAGTTTACTAGTCAGATGGAAATGTTAGAAAATGGTAAAAATATCATTGATGATAGATTTTTTTTTCACCTCTTCCTATGAAATTGTTCCCTCCTCATTCCGTTTGGGCTAACGATTAAAAAGATAATAGCACGGCTAACTACCTCACATAAGGGCTTCTTTCTGATTACCAAAGTTACACATGTCCATAGTTGCTGATGTTACAGTGTCGTGATTCCTGGACAAGGTAACCCTTTTATTTATAGCAGTGGCTCGTAGAACAGCTAAGGGGAGGCAGGGGAGCAGTAAGTAGATCCACATTTCTAAACCATCATTTTGATGTAAGGACATTAGTAGCAAACTAAGGTGCATTGATCTGGCCTGTGGGGTCAGGATTAGCTAGAATAGCCAGTGTCTCTGCTGGAGTAGTGGTTATTCTTGCCTTCCAGCTATGGCCATTTCAAAGGTCAGGTGCCCTGTACCCACTTGGCTCAGAGGAATTAGACAGAACATGAGTCTCTGGGCTGATTACTTAACCAAAGACAAAATAATGAGTCCTAAGCAAATACTGACTAATTGAAAGGGCTGTAAATCCATTACATATTGGTCAGGGATAATCAGGAGTATTTAATCACTTTTATCTATTCAGGAGCACTGAAGCTGCAACAGCAAAGCCCTGAACCTTGCCATGTGCTTATTATTCTCATCATTATCAAAATTACTTCACAGCTGTTCTTTGCTACATCACCTCAGCTGGAGATTTACTAACCTGTAAAATGTTTTTAATTTGGAAGTCGAGTGAGTGTGAGGAGAGGGTTTTTCATTTTTAGCTGGAGAGTATGACTACAGGAACAGCAAGGGGAAACAGCTAAAACCACGGCCCACAAATAATCCATTTTCTTTCACACAAGCCTTCATGTTCATTTCCTTAACTCTTACCAAAGTTTTCAATTTCTTGTTTTCCCCCCCTTGCTTCCTTTCTTTCTTGTGTGCGCATTGAAAGCATTCAACACATGCTTACTGAACAATCAGCTATCTCTCACTTATCTTGAGAAAAAATCCTCACGGCTTTGCCTTTTGGAAATCCACCCCCTCCATTCTCCACCACCTCCTTTGCCCCACATGAATTGAGGAAGTTCAGCAGCTTTGATGAGGATGTTCCTGAAAAAAACACACCCAAAAAACACAAAACCTTTTACCTTCCAGGATTTAATGAGTTTGCATGTGCTGAAAGATTTACTGTGCTGTAATTCTCAGACCTGAGAATTGATAATGGAGACCCCTAACTAGTGCAATGGAAATTCAGAAACATTTTTTGCCATAAATGCAGGCAGAGAAGGAAGAGAAGTCTTTCTTCTAAAGATCCTTCACTTTTTCTCAGATTAGCTTGTCCATTCAAATGCCAGCTCTATTGCAAAGGGAATCTATGATGTATAAATTATTGTTTCAAGTAAATTTCTTTACAAAAGGAGTCCATGATTCAATGTACATTCCTTCATTACTACTCTAACCTTATTTCAAATTGGTTTGTCCCTCTTTTGTGCTGTATGACCTGTTCTTGTATTACAATAATCCCCTGATGTACCCTTTTTTCTTTCTTTTTTTTTAAAAGAAACTAATTGAATTATCTCATTATTTTAATTTGTTAAGCAAATGTATTTTACATCTCAGGATGTGTTCTTAAAGAAGGGGCTGCTTAGGCTTTGCCCCTTGAATGGGCCATTGGTGCATTTTGACATTCATGCATTCATTAACGAAAGGAACATAAAAGAACTCTGGTTGTATTTTTTTTTCAAACACCCAACCAGCATGGAGCAACTTTTTCCATAAACCACAGGGGTCTCTCTACATATGTTCTCAACTGCAAGCCATTGTCACCTAGTTTGAATACCTCAAAAGGACAAATAAAAAACTAAAGGCCAACTGTAGCAATTGTTAGCTGTTAGTCTCAATATGACAAAAATCGTTAACCTCTGGTTTTCCTGGAAGAAGAAGCAACTCCAGTCTATCTCTCATAGCATTGACTAAGCTCACAAATTCCTTTAGATGTCAAACTTAGTGGGAAGGTAATTCAGCTCTAACTAATCGTATTCATTTATTACCTTTCTTTAAAGAAAACGCTACCTTTTTTTCTTTATGAAATATTCAGTTATTTTACAATCCCCTAAGATAACCTAATTTAAAAATTGAGTAGCTTCTTTATATAAGCTTGAGTGACTTTTTGAAAAGAGACAGGTGCTTAAATTCTCTTGTAGAATTAATGTATCCCACAGACTCTGCTGGCTTTCATAATTGTCTTAATTTCTTGCCACCTTTTCCATTTTGCAGTAACTTTACTTATGTTAGAAATAAGATACACACATGTTTTTGTTGATGAAAGTGAAAAGCAAGAAATAGAAATTTATGTAATTTCCCTGGATATTGGAATCTGTCTTGCATTTGGAATTACATCGGGACAGGAAGATGAAAAGATCTGAGGATAAATTGGTTGGAAATGTGTATGCTTTTTCTGGATAATGTCCAGTGTTTGAGAAAGTAAAGGAAATCCTAATGTGGTAGTATAAGCTTTTCAATAGTACATAAAGATTATGATATCAGAAAGGTAAACCTGACATTAAGGCTGTTTTTATTTGACTTCAAAGATAGTTAAAGAAAAGAAACAGCGAGAATCTGACCCAAGCCGAGAGTTTATTCATAGCTTTAGAAAACTCCTTTTCCTCCATGCCAAGGAGTCCTTAGTACACTCAATTAGCCTCTCAGACATCTCGCTTTCCTCCCTCAAGTGCTCCCCTATTTGCCCTGCAAAGAACATATTTGATCATGGAATGAAAACAGGAAGTGCTCAGATACAAAGACACCCTTGCTCACATCAATTTTTGAGCTAAACATTTTCTTGTTAGCAACTATAGAAACAACAACAACAGTGCTGTAGTTTAAAAGGGTAGAGGACATTGAAAAATACATGTACATAATCAGAAGTGAATGTAGTCATAAAGGAAGTAATTACATTGTTCTTATACTTTTTGTAATTCATCCTTTGCTGCAGCAAAGAGAACCAAGACCTACACTTTTAGTCCATTCACTACACTCATTTTTTCCTTCTGGTGTAGTGCTAGTAAAACAGAAGATGCAATTATGTTTGTGACACTCATCTGGAGAGATCTCATTTTTTCAAGTCCTAGTTCACTATTGTTCCTTTTATTCAAAGCTTTAAGTATGTGTATATTCACTAAAAGTATATATTTGCCTTTGATACAAAAATACTACCTTGAGTATGCACAGTAAAAAAATCCTTTTATGAATCATTGGGTCACATTCTCAGCTGATATAAATTGGCACAGCTCAGCTGAAGTCACTGGAACTATTCAGCTTTAAATAGGTTCTGGCCAATGTTATTTTTTAAAAACAGATACTCATGGTGATGTTTAGAACAAAAGAATTGATATTATGGGGAAAACACGTTCATTTCCTCCAAATAGTTAACATAACAAGTTTGTGGACCAAATTCAGGTCACATCTACTTCAGAGTAAATCCATTAACTTCTGTGGATTTACATGCATGTCTCTAAGCCCTGGTCTACATTAAGGAGTTATTTCGAAATAACAAGCGGAGCGTCCACAATACCAAGCCTGTTATTTTGAAATAAGGGGCTAGTTATTTCAAAATAATAACTCCTGTTTTCCATGAGGAATAACCCTAACTTTGAATTAGTTATTTCAAAATAGCGGTAGTGAGGATGCTCCGCTGCTGCTGTTTTGAAAAAACTACTCCCCACAGTCATTCAGAATAATTACTTCCCAGTGGTTCTTGGGGCTCTACGTCAAGGTAGCATGTCCACATTAACGGAGTCTACCTTGGACTAATTTTGAGGCTTCGCCATGGTGTGAACATACTATTTCAGAATTATTATTTCAGGAGTTATTATTTTGAAATAATAAGTTATTTTGAAATAATTTCCTAGGTAGACATGCCCTGAGATTACAACCTGGCCCCATATCTTGTTAAATGAGTACATCACCTAGCCACTTGTATAAGTGTCTCCATTGAAACTCAGTATGAATTAGACATTTCACTGCATTTGGTCTTAGAACAGAAGACCTCTGAGCAAAGCCCGCTTTAATAATTTTGGACAAGCCCAGAAAGCAAATACTGTATTCACCCTTCCCCAGTCATAACTGGCCTCCACGCAACATATTCATACCACTTTGCAGAGGATTCGTGAGTAAGGATTTTGAGGAGGGATAGCAAGAAAACTCTTTAGGACACCCCAAACTGAACAGAGTACATTTATAGACAAAGATGAAGAAGCAACTTAATAAACCAACACCTTATTATAGAAGTGCCTCGCAGCTGTTTTTGCTGGTCTTTGTATGGAATTGCTCATTTTAAAAAAATATTGGAAGACATTTGTTCAAGTAAAGTAGGGCTCTTGGGGCTGTGAGGCCTACACAATGAAGAGATTTATGGGCATTATGCTGAATTTGAGTACTTGTACAGGAGCAAATTGTGACCTGTCCTTTGTATCTGTGCAGGAGCGAAAAGGGGTCTAAGATGTTCTTTTACTCTGCAGTGTAGACTACCTGTTTTTGTGATCTGGAGCAGCAAGGAAAGCAGTCTCAATGGAGCTGGTTGTCAGGAAATGGGAAGAACTTCAGAGTCATCATCTGACTCCGGTTCTCCTGGGGCAGCACAACGATGCACTGTCCATAACATGGGGCCTGTGACAAAGCCACAATTTAATCCATGTAACATTACAAACATTAACTAAGTAATTATTTATCATTGTCCATGAAATATTATTGTCACATTTTACAGATGGTTAAACATTAATTGGGAAAGCTAAGCTGGCTTTTCGGGCTTGTCCGAAGCCCATGAGAAAATCATGGCAGAGCTGGATAAGAATGTAGGACTCTTGCTTTTAGTCCTTTGCTTATGCCATTGGACCATGCTGCCTCACACACTGTTGTGCTGTGTTTATTTGTGGCCAGAGGTCACCCTGGATGTTCAACGGAGGAACTGGCTCAGCCGTAGGCTGAGGATAGGAGGGAAGTTACAGGTGTTTTTATTATTATTTAACTTTTGATGTTGATTACTGTTTGTATTACAGAAATGCGTTGGGGCATTGGGGCCCCACTTGTACGCACATAGTAACAGTTAGTGTTTGCCCTAATGTCATTAGTAGCAGCCTGAATACAATAAAGCTGGAAACCACTGAAAATTATGGTGTCTATGGCACTGGGTCTCATGGCCCCAAGAGATCAGTGCTGGGTAGACATAGGAGTGGTAGTAAATAACTTGTGATCCTTAGGAAAAAACAGAGTTGGAGCTTCAACTTTAGTGATTGATGTTAGTTTACATTGCTGAGGCTAATTTCTTCAAAGAAAAGATATAGAAATATTTGTTTGTTTTCAAAATGAAATCTAAGATTGGCCCTGACATTTCTACATCCACCTCTGTACATCCCCATGGGGACATGGGGTTCGAGGCCCTCAAAAGCAAGCTCTGCCTCTGAATGGTTAATCTAATCATTGTTATATAAACATCTGTTCACTCAAAAATTGATGCTTTTGTGATACAATGGTCTATCTGTTTAGTACTACAGCTCTAGTAATTATATTCAGAAAAAACATATTTTTGTTAGATCATGTAGTATAAGGCAGCCTTACCTTCTTGCTCCAGCAAAGAGAGAGAGAGAGAGATTTAAGCTTTTGCATTGTTTTCTGCTAGCTGGGGGAAAACATCTGTGAATTGTTTGAACTGAACCTTACCAGGGACTCTCTGAATCTGTGTCATCTCTGTTTAATTTCAGGAAATGATGTCACAGAGCATTAAATAACAATGCTATGTGATTTATTTTTACTTGTGCATGCTGTCCTAAGCATTTCTGTTACCCAGCAGTGTTTTCAATTAACTGTAAGCTTGCACTTTTTAAAATGTATTCCATAATGCTTTTTTGGAGGGGCATGGGGATGGTTG
Organism: Pelodiscus sinensis; assembly: GCF_052426305.1. Lineage (NCBI taxonomy): Eukaryota > Metazoa > Chordata > Testudines > Trionychidae > Pelodiscus > Pelodiscus sinensis. Next base: position 57,246,468 of record NC_143056.1, on the reverse strand, counting down.
GGTTTTTAGGGGGTCACCAAGGTTCAGGGCTGTCTAAGGGCTGTAGGGCCATTTGTCATGTGCTTATTTGTACTTGGGACTGGATGTCAGCACTCTCATCACCCATGGCAACCTCCAGGACTGTTGGTTTGCTACAAAGCATGTCTGTGGAAGAAAAACTAAATGTTCTAACCCTATCAGTCAAAAGCACCATTAGATAGTTATAGTACAGGCCTGCATACTGTAGCTTCTGCCTTTATCAAACTTTCTGCACTCCCCCCTTTTCTGTAAAGAATAGAGGACATAAGTCAATTCTGTCTGCCATCTGTCGTCTTTTTAGCTGTTCCTCAAATTAAAGAGACAGTCCAAAATTTCAATAGTCTGATAGACTCATGGAAGGTTTGGGAGTAATTACTACTTTTCCATTTGATTTTTTTCCCTTGGGTCATTCGGGAAGCAAATCTTTATTGCCCATCTCAGAAGGTAAAATATGTTTCTGCTTTAAAAACAGTATTTTCAGAAATGTGTTTGCTGTGTCATAAAGTTGTTATCTAAGAAGATTCTAAATTTTGTATAGGGTGAAATGAACATACACCCACACACATATATAAGTAATCAGGTTTTATTCAGAGAAGTCTGCATAGGTAAAGGAGATGGAATGCGTTGCCCCTCAACCCACGCTCAGGTTGAGGACTGCAGAGGACCCCTTCTATAACCTCTATGAGGGTGATTTGAGTCTGCATAATAGAACTCTTCCATGGCTACCACAATAGCTCTCTACACACCAGTCTATTTGGTGTTAGCTTGCTGCCCTCCTGTCTCTAGTGTGTAAGGGATGTAGTAGCTTCAGTGCTGCCATTCTGCCTGCATCTAGCCTCTTCCCTGTGTACGGATAACATGAGATTTAAGTAGTGTCTTGGCTCTCTTCTGCAGGGTGAAGTTTGCCCATACAACATGTGAAGTAACCTCCTAACCATCAGACAATAGATCTTAGAACCCACTCAATGGCTAGCTTTGGGAAACAAATTTTATTTCCCCATTTAATATTTTTCATGGTATTTTCAAACAAGGTATTAATAACTGGGAAGAGATAGCAACTTAAGTCATGTACTTGGTAGTGCTGTTAAAAATGGCTCAACGGAGCAAGGTAGAGGTAGTAGGCTAGCAAGATATGAACAGTCAATGTGTTTTCTGGTTGTTATCATTAGATTACAAAAGCCTTGTAAAACCAGAAATCCAGGAATTAATTGAAAAAAAGAGAGGAAAGAATGTGAAGGTCCCAGAGTTCATGTGGTGAACTCCCAAAAATAACTGTAAAAATGAAAACTAACCACAAGAATTCATAAAGGTAAAGTTGAAGCTTTGAGGATTGCAAGGTAAAAGAGATTGAATAAAGGCATATGCAAATGTGCATAGCCAAGTGTTTAAAAACTCCCAAAATGTTGCAGTCTTAAATGCTGTGCAACAGAATCTCTGAATATTCAGATCACAATGGAACAAAGGTCAAAGATCATCTGAATAGCTTAAAGTTGCATTGCTTAACAACATTTTGCAATAGGATAGTCACAGAACCTTCTTTCTCCACACTGTAGTTTTTCTTTTTATAGAAAAATTGTTGCAGTTGTTTGTGTAAAATGATACCACCCCTCAGTTTTGCCTTAGGACATGTTTATTTAAAACCACCTTTTCAAGATCTCTGAACAGAATAATTGTTTTTCAGGAATAATTTTCTATAAAATTAGAGCTATAGTGTAATGAGTGTGCAATTCTGTCATCTGCATGCACCATTCCAACATGACTATGAAATGGAGATGTCTAGTCCCATTTCTGTCTAATGAAATGAGTCGTTTATGGCAGACAACATTACTTTTGGTTTCATGGAGTTTGCCTTAAGTTACACTCAGAATACCAATGTATTACATATTTCAGAGTTGATTGTCAGCAGCTGTTTACAGTATCCAAAGCAATCATTGGCACCTTTAAAGATTTATTATTATCTTAAAACATAATAGCAATACAGTTTTCATGCTTTTACATGTGCTATTTTTATTTTTAACTGCTAGTCCCATATCTGCCAGAATTAATTTCAATTGTTTTGTCTAATAGTGGATGATAGGTTGTCAAGTCACTGTATAATGGCATAAAGATATTTTTTAAATCTTGGTTTTATCTTTTTATTATGGTATTTTCAAAGAAAATATTTGTAGCTTTTGACTACTTTGTCCATAAAATGTTTAACACCTCATGACATGCTTTTACAGTCCCAGTACACTGAATCAGAGTTTGAATTTAGTAAAAAAAATCAACTAAAATTTTAGTTTGCTATAAAAAAATCTGTATATATTTATTTGCATGGTTACATAGAAATGTGACTGTCGTGTGGATTATTTTCTGCTTGGATTGAAGTACATTTCTAAGTGGTAGCTGAATATTCTAAAGTGGAAACTATATTTGCCTAAGTCTCAAAGCAATGGTAATTCTGCTGTTCACTTTTATACTGTACAAATAGAGTAGATATTTTCTGAGATGAAAATCTACTCAAGAGTACTTTGAACCCTGTTATACTAATTTGAAAAAAAAATTAACAGATGATATATGCTGCATTATTACCCAATATTGTCTTTTTAAAAACAGCTTCCCTTTTTTCCCTAGCAGGGGCAAACATGTAGGTTTAATTTCACTGTACTGAAATAGTTGCAGATAATTCACAGATTAATGCCTAGCCATCTTTGTCCTTCCGTAATTTTTAAGGGATCTATCTGAGCGCTAATATAGAAACAGCATACGGTAGGAGATGAGACCGTGAGGTCATAATGAGGTCAGTTTTGCTTCCTAATAACCCCAAAGATTATGATTACTTCAAAAGAGCTATTGATTCATACACTATATTAGATATTTGTAAAACCTTCAAGCCCTGCTGATCTGGTTCTGGAATTACCAATTGCTTTAGTGAGGAGGAAGGGCAACATGTCTCCCTCTAGTGACTAGACCACAGAATACTGCTACCAGGGAAACTGGCTGAATGATTAGTACCCTGGACTGGGACTCAGGAAAGTTGGGTTCTTTTTCCTTTTTCTGCTGGTGACCTTGCCTTGGTTCCCCCCTGTATACAGTTGGGGATAATGACACTGGCCTCCTTTAATATACTTTGAGATATGTGGATGAAAAGCATCATATAAGAGTTGCTTAGAATAGCTTTGTTATTACCGACCTGTGCCATTGCTGGGTGCATCCTTGCTGATGAACAGGTCTCATAAATCAGATGTCTGTTCAGGAAATCACATAGTTGTAGACTTCAAAAGCTCAGAATGAACTACCCCAGTCAGGGAGAGTGTATAATACCTAGGGTTGTGATGTGTTCCCCCTGGTCTACACTGAAGAGAACAGCTTTTCAGCAGCAGTAGGTGCATTAGCCCCAATGACCTATGTCTTTCTCCTGTGCTGCTCATTGAGGAAGGTCTCAAGTTCTATCTTTGCTGAAAATCTGTCAACAAGGTTGTTAAAAGCCCATGGAATCTAGTATTCCTCAGCTGTCCTAAGAGGTTCTGAGATTATCCAGGTAATAAGTAAAACTACGCTGGGCACAAATCTTACCCCATGGTATGACTGGGGCTTCCACTGGCATGAAGGGAAGAGAACGGCTAAGTGGCATCAAACAAGACATATAATGCTGGGTTTCAAAGAGTCATTAGATGTTTCTCCTCTTCTTCACTAACCATGGGAGTTTCCTAAAGTGAAGCAGGGCTTTTGACAACTTTCCTACTCCTGCTGGTCCTTTGCAGTCTCTTTTGCTGCATGCAGCTACTTCCCATCTGTTCCTTTCCCAGTGTTTGATTAGCTCGAAGAGGGAGGGGGAAGTGGGACACCCCAGAGTGCACCAGAGGGAAGAGCAAAGGACAAGCAGGAATTAGAAAGCTTCCAAAGACCCTCCTTCACTTTAGGAAAGTCCCATGGCTACTAAGGAGCAGAGAGAGAGGCAGCTGTGAGCTCTTTTGAAGCCTACCTTTGTGTCTGTTTGTAGCCTCCTTACTGCCAGAACAGCAAGCCACAAGGGGAGGCCAATCCTAGGCAAGGGTGTAGGGGATGAAAGTTTTTGTTGCCATTTGCTTGCATAAGGAGGGGTGATAGCAAAGGGGCAGAGACAGCAGGGGTGTGAAGAAAGTGAAATGGATATTTAAAAAGGGTGACAAAAGAGGTTGTATATAAAAAGGGTCAGTGCTACCGAGCATAGGCCCTAGTTTGAATATGTGTTTCTAAGCCCTGCTGAATATTGCTAAGCCCCTGGAGGGTCCTTTGTAATTCCAGTGAGAAAGGGACACTCAGAAGCTCCCTTCTGAATAAATTATTATGTGATGAAACCCAGAGAAATTTGAAAATAAGCTATTTATTGTGCAAGGTAAGAAAAAAATTGTTTAATACCCTCCACCCCCTGCTGCCAGTTACTGCTGCAAAGGAATGTTCCACATGCTCTTGGTTTCTCTCTCTGCCTCCTCTCAGTGCTGTTGGCACTTCATTAAATGAGGTAAAGTCTTCTAGAAGAAAGATGTTGGTGTGTCCTTTGCTGTGGTTGATGGGACGGGCTTCTGTATTTTAGAAGGATCACAATCAACCTATATTGTTTTAACATAATATACCTATTATATCTCAGGCGTAGAGAAGGAGCTTTGTATGTGTGTGTCTCATGCTGTTCACTAAATGTCAAGCAAACATTTCACAAACCAGAAGAAAATCCCACTGCTTAGCGCACATCTAGCCTTTGCAGACAATTCACTACTGTAATTAATTTTAGCTGTCCTGGCTCCATGAAACCTGAACTTGTATCCCACAGTGCTTTTGGATGCAAAGAAACTTCAAAGGAAAAAGCCATGGTCTCCCCTTTTTTCCAAGCATGTTCCATTTACAGCAGGGATGGGCAATAATTTGCGACGGAGAGCCACTCCAAAATTTTGGTAAGTGGTTAAGGGCTGCGCTTGTTTATGGAGGGGGTGCAGGATCTGGGATGGAGGTTATGTGCAGAAGGGAGCTTAAGGAAAAGGATTGGGGTACAGGAGAGGTGTGGGGTATGAGAGGGAGTTTGGATGAAGAAGGGGATGTGATCTGGAACAGGTGCTTGGAGGGCAAGGTCCAGGAGGGGTGATGGGTGCAGGAGAGAATTCTGGCCTGAGGCAAGGGTGCAGGAGGGAGTTCAGGGTCAGGGAGGGAGTTGTGACCTGGGAAGGAGGGGAGGGGATGCAGAGGGTTTGATGGTGACCTAGGCAGGTGGGGACAGTAGCCTGGAACAGGGATAGGGTGATGGAGGGGCTGGGGTTCCAGAAGCAGGGTATGGCTGGGAGGTACTTACCTAGGTGGCTCCTGGCCAGCAGCCCTACAGAACCCCAAGTTGGCTCCCTGCCTGCCACAGCCCCAGGCTGCTCAAAATGGCTGGCTGTTCCCTGTGTCTCTCTGCTCCAGGTGCTGGGGAGAGGGGGAGAATTCACGCATCGCCTTTCCCTCCAGGAAAATATCTCAGCTCCCTTTGGCCATTTTCCGTGAAGCCTCCCTCTCCCTGGCGCCTGGAGCAGAGAGACACAGCAAGCAGCTAGTCATTTAAAGTGGTTTTGGGCTGCTCTGAAGCAGCTGGCTGCTCTGTGCCTAAGGGGCAGCCTATGGGCTGGATCATGTGGCCCGCAGGCCTGATCCAATGGCTTGGCAGGCTGGATCTGGCTCATAGCCCATGTCTTGCCCACCCCTGATTTAGAGAGAGATAAGGTTTGTAAAGGGGATTAAATTCCACTATTCAAAAAATTATATGTTGATGTAGGATAAAAACAAATGCAAACAAATCTTCCAATAAGCAAGGCCATGCAGTTTTGCCAGCATGGTTATGAATAAGTAACTCTAGAACTGTTACATTATCCCAAGTGTGGCTTCCTGATATCTGAATCCGATTCAAGACACTAGCTGAAGATAGGTGATATTGTCCCCCCCGCCTCCTTTTCACTCTAATACTCCGCTCTCTCCTGAACTAGAGCTGTAGCAAACTTTTTGCTAGGATTGCAAACAAGCCCTCGAGACTCATGAGCTTTCTACTCTTTGCCCTCTAGGCTTGCTCTATGAGGAGTTAGCTAGCCTAAAAGAGGCCAAATATCACACAACTGAGCTGGTGGGAAATTCACACTGTTCTAAGCAAAGGAGTCAATAGTGTTGCTATTAATGAAAGGTAATGTTCAGAGTGAGATCACTGTGTTGTGATCTCATGCTGAACATCGGGTTTGGTTTATTTCTTGATGATTATGAAAGTAGCCTGAGGCCAGACCAGTGAATGTCTGTGAGAAAGACTACAGATGGAAAGAAAGAGGATGTTTGGAGAACTAGGGGTTGCAGAGCATTGATTCCCTAAAAATGGAAGGGAGATTGAAAGACGATGAGATCTGAGAATTGAGATCCTATACTGTTCTTTAACTGGCCCCCCTTTTAAAAAACTGGGATTTGGAGAAACAGAGCGAGGGTATGAGGAATGAATCTGTGAATAATTGAAGGCTATAAACAATGAGGAAGAGGAATGGTGTAGGGTGGAATAAAAAGGTATGATTAGGAATAATGGCATGAAAACCTACATTTAGGCTGACTACTAGAAAAATGTATTGACATTAAAATCTATAAGACTGTAGGATAATAAGCAAAGGAAACAGGGAAATAACTTTTCATAGGGAACTTTTAAGATGACACGGCACAGCGCTTTGGGGTCTGAACCCCAAACTGGGTCTCATGATACTATTTTAATGGGGTCACCAGGGCTGGCATTAGACTTGTTGAAGCTCAAGGCTGAACCCCTTCAAGTGTAAGCCCCACTACCCAGAGCTGAAGCCCTCAAGCTTTAGTTCCCTACATGATGGTAAAGTTTAGGCTTTATCTTTGGGTTCCCTGTGGGTTTGGGTTTTGGTCCCCCTTCCTAGGATTGTATAGGAAGTTTGGTTGTTGGAACAGGATCATGGTGCAATGAAGTTTGAGAAACTACTATTCAGTGTGATCCTGACTTGCTGGGGTAGGTTTAATCCTTCTAGGCCTGACTCTTCTCATCTGCCTCTCACTTTTTGTTTCTAGTGAAACATTTACAACATAACCCTAAACATGAGAGCCTGGTTCACAAAGAAACCTCGCCAAAGTCATCTTGTTTTATGGTTTTTGTTAATTTTTATTTATGTTTGGATTTTTAAAAGTACACTTATTCCAGTTGGCTCTGTAGGCATGTGCAGAAATTCTTACTTTCTATGCAAATTTTTTTGACCAAAGTCAAAATATAAATGACTTCATTCCCCTAAATTAAGATGTAAATATAACAAATATACACAACACTATCACCTCAGGCTAAGGCTTGAACAAATAGCTGTAAATTACACTGTGCGTTGAAGGTCAGCAGACTAAGGCTCTGTCAAATCAATGAGGGGTGCAAGGTCTAGAGTTGAGGACACTGCACTGAAAATACCTTACTCCCACACATCCATGTGTATGGCCTGTCAGACACATTAGCTGATCTCAACTGTCACAATGTCTAACTGACTCACTATAGTTGAAAAATATTTCAAGCAGCGATAGGTCTAAACTCAGACCCTCAATCTTAACATTTCCAACTTTGATGATGGTTGGAATCTAAACCTGGATCCAGATTTCACCTTTGGCCCCATTTCCAGGGTGGCTAAATTCAAGCTCTGGATCAAAATACCATGAAACTCTTGAGTGTTAAAAATAGAATAATATAATAACTCTTATATAAGTGCTTTTCATCAGATGGTCTCCAAGCCTTTCCTTTAATAAATGAGGGTAGTATTATTTTCATCATTTTACAGATGGGAAAACAGAGGCGCAATGTGGAAAAAGTGACATTTACTTCTCGGGCCACTTCAAATTTCATGCAAAACTGTCAGGTTATAGTTTTGCACTGGAATCCTAGTGCCAAACCAGGTAAGGTTTTCCAGTAATCTGTATTTCACTTACAGATATTGTGTTGGTTCCAACCCCAAATTTCAATTCAAAACTCAGGTTGTGCGGGACGTGGAGTGAACCCAAGAAACTATTGAGTCAAAACCCACTGACAGAAACTGCTGAATTTCACTTTCACTCAAAACCACCAATAAGGAATAGATTATATTTTGAATGTGAAGTGCAGTTCTGCTATGAAAAGTGACTTTGTAATAACGGGACGCTGGAGTTCCATGTTTGTCTCAATGACTTACAGATCAAATGTGCTCAGTTTACATGTCAAAATAGGCATTTTCTAATTGCCAGCACCTGCAAATTCAGCCAGAGATCCAAGGGCCAGCCTAGATTCTTTCTGGCACAGTCATTGTTCTCAATAAAGATTCTACCATAACAATAATTTTGCAATAATAATAAAAAAATCAGTTGATGATACAAGGGTTGAAATAGAAATAGTTCACTCACCTATAGCTAGACTGGCTCCAGTGGGCTAAAAAAACCCTAAAAAGTAGCATAAACTTGCTTTAGGGTTTGATCCTGCACCAAGTCAATTGGAATTTTGCCAGTAAAGTAATCGGATATGACTCAGAATACACATGCCACAAATCTAGTAAGGCAGGTTTTCTTTTTACATAGTCACTTTTCAGAGTAAAACTGCTCTTAAAGTTTTGTTAGCATTAACCCCCTTTTTTGCATCTTTTGTCCAGTTCAAACTGAGCTAGTGAGCATGGCTTATTTGGAGAATTTTTAAAAAATGGTGGGTGAAGTGGGTTTTAAATCTCTCTGAGCTCTGCTCTTCTCTAGGGAGCTATTTTGAAATAACCCCCCTTATTTCAAAATAAAAAGTGGAGCGTCCACACTACTAAGCCCGTTATTTCGAAATAGCAGGATGGTTATTTCTAAGTCTGTACTCCTGCTTTCCTCAGAGAATAACTCTTATTTTTAAATAGCATGCTCCGCTGCTGCTATTTCAAAATAACTACTCCCCAGAGTAATTTGAAGTAATTACTCCCCAGTGCTTCCTGGGGCTCTAAGTCAAGGTAGCGCATCCACATTAATGGAGCCTATCTCAGACGAATTTCAACACTCCTTGTAGTGGGGACATGCTATTTCGATTTTGTTATTTCGGGAGTTATTATTTTGAAATTTACTTACTTCAAAATAATTTCCTAGTGTAGACATTCCCTGACGGTATTTACTCCTGAATTCTCCTATCGCTATCCATAATCCTTCTCCAGAATTAGTTGTTCATTGTTCAACGCGGTGCTAACAAACAATGCCTTCTGAAGGACTTTGATATACCATTCAGGACTGACTTACATGGGCAGAGCGAGCAGCGCTGTTCTGTGGCTGCATGTTGAAATAATCCTTGCTGGAAAAAAAAATGAATTCGCTCCTTTGCCTGACCTTTGATCTCATCTGAACAGGGAGTATTCTGGCATGTAGCTGAGTTTTCCTACTGGTCTTCAGAACTGTAAATAATGTTAGTGCACCCTGAATTCAGGGCATGTCACACTTGCATTACTATTGTGTATCTTAAAATAAACAGCATTGCAATCTGTTTATTTTGGTGTTACTATGTCTGCAATTTTTAAACAGTGGTTACTTAAACAAATGTCTCTGTTCCCACAGCACTTAAAAAACTACTGTTTACTCATTGTGGTTTTGGGGTTTTGTCACTTTTGCTTTGGTTATTTCTGAAATTTACACTCATGAATACAGAAGAACAGGAGTAAACTGTACTTCATCCAAGCAAATGTATCATGTCTCTGTTTTTCTTTTTCTTCTGGTTATTCCCATGTTACCAGCAATAAAATAAAATAATTAATAATATAATTTAGGGCATTCAAAAGCACCTGGCAGTTCATATTTGGCCCATGGTCCATTTATTGACTCCCCCAGGATGTGGCTCCTATAGATACCAGTGAGAGCCAGACATCTGAAGGCAGCTTTTGACCCTAAGGCAGCAATTTTGTTTTTATAGGACATGATTGGTGAGAGTTCTGCCACAGAATCTTTACGTCTGCTTCCCTGTATTCGTAGGACCCTTTCAGTGTGTATTAGGGTCTTCAGCTGGCAATGGAAGTTATATATTGGGACAAGAAAGGAATGGCTAGGGAAAAAACCACTATCTATGGAATTATTCTTCCTGAACCAGAGGATATCATCAAGTGTGTTAATATTGGTCTTGTCAGCCTTAATCTAATTGCCATCTGGTCCATTTTCTTGTGGGGTGTGCTGATACTGGGGTCACCCAGGTAACTCAGTTTTTGGCATACTCACTCTCCAGTGGAGGTCCTGTCAGGGGAGACTAGGGTGCAGTGTAGAGGCACAAAGCTTCTATTGGTCAATCTCGATCTCCACTATATCCCTCAAGATCTTGGGTAATACATAGGTTGACTACCTTGTTAATTCCTTGGGTATCGAGCTCTATTTCACCCAACCTCCAATAGAACAAATAGAAAGAAACACTCTGATCACAAACACACCAATTTTCTGATCCCCTAAGAAGGGAAAAACCCCAAATGGGGATAATTTAGGGCTAAGTGACTTATCTAGGATCATTATGAGATATCAGGGAAACACTTTGCAAATTTTTCTATGAGACTCCACAGTTCGCTATTCACTTTTATGGCTTGATCCATTTTGTGCCACTCTCACATGGTAAAAGTCTGGAAAGTCCAGGTTGGGACTTCTCTATCATAGCCAGTTCCTGTGCCACATATCTCCCATCCCACAGACTAGAGGATATACCAGGGACATCCTGATTAGCAAGGGGTGTAGGCAGAGTGCTGTTGGGCGCCCTCAGTTCCAGGAGTCTGCTGTAAACCACATCAAGTACTGCACTATCCTTAGCCAAGCCTTGGATCAGGAAGCCACAAACAGTTCCTTGGCATTTCCTTACCACTGGATGCAGCTGAAAATGGAGCCTAGGTTTTTATTTTTGAGATCTTGTAAGGGCGGTCTGTCTTTCTGCAACAGTAAGTGATCTCTTCACTCAGCAGCTAATTGCCCCATGATTTTAATCACCCTTGATGCTCAGATAAAGAAAATTAGTGTTTGAGAAAATTGTAAGCACAGATCTCTTCCAATTTCTTGTGTTTACTGTAAACCAATTTGCGCTTCTTAATTATGGTCTTCAAATACGTGCAGGTAACAAGGTAGTGCTTGAAGTCTTTGGCTCAAATACATATGTCTGTGACTGGCTGAGCAACTTGCTTGCATTTGTAATGTGGGTAAAATGAGCTAGTGGTTTTTTTGTGTTTTTAATGACATTTAGGACTAGCATTTTTAGTATCCCAGATACAACAGCATTATCCCTAGACTCTACACAGTATAAACCCTGCTTTTTCAGTAGAAATAACTACATAATAATTAAAGATGAGAGGGGCATTAGATTAAAAATAACTGATCAACAAGAGATACTTTGACCATGAGTGCCTATTCCGTCATTCTAACTCCTGAGAGATGACAGCATAATACACTAGTGTTTTTCCTCCTTCCTATGCTCTGCTAACCTGCTCCTCTAATTTACAGACCACTTCCCTGGGTGGTGGTGTCTCTTTCCAACTGCTGATTACCTTCTTCATCATCAGCCCTGATAACAAGAAGTCCTCTTTTTCTTCTCCCTCATTCCTTGAGAGGTGGAGTAAAACTGTTACACGATTAATTGTTCTCTTACAAGCAGCTATTTACTGTGTGCTGCAACAATATGATAAAAGTGCAATTTGTAACTGAGACCAGTAACATCACTTACCTGTGCAGAGATACACTGTACCTCTTATCTTGGACTGACAGAGGCCAGCAGAATAACCGCCATGTATGTATGTTTGTTTGTTTGTTTGCTTAAAAAACTACAGGTAACACCAATTAAAATGACTAAACTGTAAAAGTGTTTTATGGAAAGGAAATGTTAATATTAAACAGACAGGAACCACTCTCTACATTTCAGGTCTGAGGCTGGAACACCTCCAAATCTGGGTTGTTTTGACATTTGGTTTGGTTCCCCTTGAAGATAAAGGGACATTTGCATAATTATTTTCTGGATTTGGATTGGGTTTTTGAAAAACTTTATACATTCCAGAGTGTTTGGATCTAGGGGTTTGGTTTGGGCCAGTTTCCAAGTTTCCAAGTTGTAATTTTAGAAAAATGATTGAGCAATGATGCAAATTCAAACTTCATTTGAAATAAAAGTCAGTTTCCTCTACGTATATGCAAGAGAACTTTTGACAACCCTGCAGTTGCTTACATATCGCTGAAGCGCTGGGAAAATTTCTGTTGATGTCTTTGTAGGGACCTCCATTACATCACTAAAATCATTCCTGAGCTCCATAAGATCCTTCTCTCTATCCAGAAGTTCAGTTCTTAATGTGTTTGGCTCTGGCAAATCAAAAATTCTGATCAGTCTGTGTTTGGCAGTGTTCTTTTAAATAAATACCACCACTATCTTCTGGCTGAAAGCAGTTGCATAGTTGTGACATAACCTACTCATATGCATAACTGAACCTTTGGTAGCTAGTTTTTACAGACTTCCCCCCCTTTTCACTTGGCCCCTTTAGAGCTGCTGGAGGGTGTTGTTGAGAAGTTGCTACCGTTGATACAGTTGCTATTAATCACAGTCTGCCATGTTGTGACGCAGGTTCTAATAACATCCCATTGAGCTGCTGTTGTATGCTGGAGGCTTACCAACAGCACTAGGCCTTTGATATTCATCTCACACCAGGATAAAGAAAATGTAGAGTTTTAAAAAAAATCCTGCAAATAGACAAAGAACAGAAAAAGGGGGAAAACATAGCAAAATCAAAAACAGACACGCTTTCTGTGTGCTGCTTCATTTGCCATGGAAGCAGCAAAGCTATAAATCTCTGCTGTGTTGTTTGAAAATTGAACATGAGGCTGCTAAATTTATCATTCATTCTTTGTTGTTTCTGGGTAGTAGCTGGCTGACTTGGCTGACTTTGGTTTCTGCCCCCACCTCAATAACACTGTCTTTTGTTTTGATACATAACCCACAAAAATAAAAATTGTACTGAATGAAAAATTATTGGAGCATTTAGTAAACTGCACATAAATGGGGGAAATGATTTTGCTCCATGTTACACATCATGCTTCCTTGGCAACTGAATCCCTCACATTCATAATTACAGGAACATAATTTTAAAAAAAGCTGCACAGGAAAAAAAATCCTCTGGTTAAAGGCATTTTTTTTGTTTGGTTGGTGTGGGGTTTTTTTTAAATCAGAAGTCTTTAAAAGAAAAAAAAGTAAGTTAGTTCACCAGTATGCACTGCAAAGATTAAACCTGGAACCTGATAGAACTGCACAATCACCTTCTTTTGTTAGCACTTCTAGTCCATGTTGAACTGCAAAGAAAAAAAGGTGGAAAGCAAGCCTGCTACAGATGTGACTAGCTATGAATATTCATGAATGCCATTGCTCCTCCTTTTCTACTGGCATCCAAGCCATTCTGAGCTCTCTCTCTCTCTCTCTCTCTCTCTCTTTTCCTCTTTCTTTCCCTTTCGTTCCTTGATACTGAACAAGACTGCAATTTTATTTCGGTAACAACCTAGCACGATACAGTTATCTTTGGCCTCAGAAGCCTTTTATTTCCATAAAAAAAAACAAAGGAAAAAAGAAAAAAATTGTAATTATGTGCAGTTTTATGAATCCACCTCCCCTTAATGTTCATTATTTAAACCAGCAGCAATTACAAGTTCAAAGGGGTTTAGAGGGCCAGCAACCCGCATAATCACTGCCAAATTAAGCGGGACTCATTCGTCACAGAAGAGTACACTCTGAGCAGTGAATCATGCATGCAGTGACAGGCGCTGATTTACATAAAGACGAAATCTGTGCCCTCTAGGGCTGAGCGTTACTTTATCTCAGTGGTCCTGTGATATATGCACTTTCTTTTGGTGTTAGGAAGGTTCTGAGATGGATGCTGTTTAATAGATGGTACTTTATTCTTCCTAACACCAGCACTACTGCCACTAATATGTATATATGTGTGTTCAGATAATATTATTAAGGTATTTGAGTGTTTAAAAAATAGTTGAAGAGATGGCCAAAAAACCCCTCAATACCAGACTTTTTAATCAGCTTTGATTTACTTGAAGGCCTATTGTAAAAAAAAAAATCAGAGCAATCAATTATTCCTAAAAAGCAACTCTAATTTCTTTGGCTTTTGTTTGTTGGTCGGTTGCTATTTTCTTTGCTGGTAAAACCAACAGAAGAATTATATTTATTTTGATAGATAGTAATTAAATGCATATGCAGCCAGCATCAAATGACTGATGCTGTACCTATCATTGATTCATGTTATCCACAGATAGTTGAATGGGTCAAGACTTTGAACGTCAGCATGTTTCTTTATGTCAGAGGGCTGCTGCAAGCTCTGGAAAACCAATAGAAAACACTACTGTAACCAGACCTGCAGTACCTTCTGAACCTGAAGAAAACTCTTTGTTGGTAAAAAGGAGCCCCTAGTAAATAACTGTTGAAAGATACTTTTGCAGCCAAATGTTAGACCAAATCCTATTCTGTTTCAAAACTAGATCCATTGACATCACGGGAATACTCACACGAGCAAGGTGAGCAGGACTTCACCCTTAGAGAAGGAAAAGAGTCAGCTCAGGGAGTATCTGGCCTTGCCAATCAACATTACATTTGGAAAAGTAGCTTTTACATAAGTGTTTTTTCCATGTTAGTGACAGCTCTCCCCTCCTCTTAACAGGGCTGTGGTATAAATAGTACTTACAATGGTTTGAAATGGCATTTGCTTTCCCTCCTTCAGGGATGACAAATCTACATTTATTTATGGATGCACCATGTATACATTATGATATAATCCCTACACATACGGGATTATTCTTTCAAAATAGGTTCTGAGAGGCACCTTGTCTGTACCAATGCAGCTCAGAGGAGTGTAGGAATCACAAACAGCCATTTGTGGCTACTTGACTTCAAGAATGATTCTGCATTAGTCTGGGTGTAGATGAGGGCAGCTGTGGACTGCCACAGACCAAAAGTACTCCAGTCATGCCCTTTCCTGCTCTTGACATTCCCCTTACACTGGGGGCTGCAGTGCAGGAGCCATCACTGGAGGCTGCCCAAACTGAGTAGCTCCAGCTGTTTTCTGGTCCCTTTAGTTACGAGTAATATGAAATGGTGAGAATGTACCACAGAATCTGGCCCAGAGATTCTTTATTGCATGCATGAGGGTTGTGCATACATTTGCTTGTGTAACCCACACACCTGCTGGTGTGGTTCACTGTCCCATGTAGTGGCAGTTAGACCACTTGCAGAGCGAAAGAATGAGTTGGCTCTACAGCCTTAGCTGAGAGGCATCTGGCTTTTGGCTTAAGCTCTAGAGACTCACACATTAAGCTCCAGAGTTCTTAGGTTTGGTTCTGCCTGCCAGCATTACACTTTACTTACAATTCATCGCACACTATCTCTTGCATGCAAAGACACTCATGGTGCGCATGTAAACTGCAGTTAAAATAAGCTTTGCTCGTGTAATTTCTCTCACTGCCTGGACAAGTAACTATGTGCATAGATGAAACCTGCAGAATACTATATACCCACAAATAGAAGCTGATAAAGAACCATTAATATACATTAATGTGACCCATTAATGTACATGCCATATAGATTTGAAAACCAACCCATTTAGCACCCATACAATCTCATATGTATGTATAACATTTTCAAAGTTTTATGTATGTGTGGGTGGGTGGGTGAGGGGCACATTTTCTGAGGACACTGAGGTACCATCATTATATAATATAATCTAACACTGTACATTATTACTAAGGTTGCATTAATAACTGAGATAAAGACAGTACACAGTGGGCCACATTCTGTAAATCATTTTCACAGTTGTAAATCAAGAGCAACTCAGCAAAATAAATGTAAAACTGGGCTACATGGGATCACAAGGTGGACCAATTGGCTTTTGCTGACTTGGTGATTAATTTTGAGATGAAAGTGGAGCTCAGTTGTTCTTTGATGACATCAGAGTTGTTTGTATGGCCTTATTTAGTTTTCATGTGTTGTGCATTATATATTTCATAAATCACAAATGTTTATACCAACACAAATATTTTCATATCATGCAAAAAATACCCCCTCAACTTTCTTCTCAACTTAAATGGTCTAGTTAAATGTTTGGTACACTTTAAACAGCTATTTACTTTTAATGTGGACATTAAGGAATTATTAATGTTATGTTAGCCTGTGAAAAAGTGTGACAGATAGTTTCAGGATCAAAGAGATGGAAAAATATGTGGCACCAGTCCATCTCAGAAGCAACAGAGGAATGTTTTTTACAGTAAATTTTCTAATGTTTTTGTTGGGCCAACATATTTTGAGCCATAAAATTTGGCATCTGAAAGTTTCATCTTTCAGATAATTTTGGTTCCAAAGTCTAATAAGAAACAGAAAAAGATTTTCAGTGGGCCCATCTCATTTAGCCCTTAAGATTTTAGGATTTGTCAGGTATCATGCCTTAGCTGAAGGCAGGTCAGCTAAGAATGAACATCCATAAGATGCAGCGTAGAACATGGTTTGGAGCTGATCCAAGCAGCATCCAAAGAGATGGGCTGATGGCATTATAAAGAAGTAGGAAAAAGGATGAGTGACTACATCTGGACTTGGGATAGGGAGAAAAGTGAAAATGGGTTTTTCAGATTCTCAGTGTAGTTCTTTGAGGGCAGTGGAATAAGGGTTAGTATGACTAACAACCATGTATGTGACTTTTTCTGCTAGGTGGCAATAGAGTTGTCCATATTTGTTAAATCTGGGTCTATACCTGCACATATACCCATACATGCAGACCACTGAAATGTGGAGCCACCCCACCAGACAGGTGTGAGAACTTATACTTTCCATTGAAATCTATGGAAAACATGAGCAGGCCCATCTTGAACCTGCAGGCTGTTTCAGCATGAAGCAGTGACACTATGCATGTGCACTTAGAAATACAGAGCATAATGACCAAGTCTCCACTCTTTCTAGAACTTGTGTATTTGCTCATGGCTTCAACTTTCATTTTGATTTCTCTATATTTAATATGGACAAAACCTGTTGGGAAAGGATTGAGACACAGAGTTGTTCTAATGATCAAATTCCATTTCTTTTAGGTCAAGCCCATGTGAAATCTTGGTGCTATATTTAGCTAAAGTACCCATCAATGTTTCTTTTATTGGACATGCTTCATGTATTGTGATGAGATTATATGCATCCATAGAGGTTGTTAGGAACAATGTAACATGCCACTGATGTGCAATGAAGGAAAGTTAATTGTATAGATGCCACAAGACTACATCAATGAGTAGCACTATCTATAGTAGGCATGATAATCTACCTTGAATAAAAATGACTAAATAGGTTTCAGCCTGTAGCCTAAGGTAAAATCTTACTATTGACAAACATATGGAGATGAATTAGATCTGATTTTTTTTTCACTTTTTGAACCTCTATGCTGTAGCTCCAGTGCTGGACATCTATGAAAGAGACTTAAAACAAAGCTAACAAATAAGGGAGAAGCGGTGGATGTCATATACCTAGACTTTAGTAAGGTATTTGATACGGTCTCGCATGATATTCTTATTGATAAACTAGGCAAATATAACTTAGATAGGGCCACGATAAGGTGGGTGCATAATTGGCTGGATAACCATAGTCAGAGAGTTGTTGTTAACGGTGCTAAATCCTGCTGGAAAGGGATAACAAATGGAGTTCTGCAAGGGTCTGTTTTGGGACCCGTACTGTTCAATATCTTCATCAATGACGTAGATATTGGAATAGAGAGTACGCTTATTAAGTTTGCAGATGATACCAAACTGGGTGGGGTTGCAACTTCTTTGGAGGATAGGGACATAATTCAAAATGACCTTAGCAAGTTAGAGAAATGGTCAGAGGTAAACAGGATGAAGTTTAATAAAGAGAAATGCAAAGTGCTCCACTTAGGAAGGAACAATCAGTTCCACACATACAAGATGGGAAACGACTGTCTAGGAAGGAGCATGGCGGAAAGGGATCTAGGGGTCATAGTGGACCACAAGTTGAATATGAGTCAACAGTGTGATGCTGTTGCAAAAAAAGCAAATATGATTCTAGGTTGTATTAACAGGTGTGTTGTAAGCAAAACTCGTGAAGTCATTCTGCCACTCTACTCTGCACTAGTTAGGCCTCAGCTGGAGTACTGTGTCCAGTTCTGGGCGCCACATTTCAAGAAAGATGTGGAGAAATTGGAAGAGCGACAAGAATGATTAAAGGTCTGGAGAACATGACCTATGAAGCCAGGCTTCATGAACTGGGCTTGTTTAGTTTGGAAAAAAGAAGATTAAGGGGGGACATGATAGCAGTTTTCAAATATCTAAAAGGGTGTCACAAGGAGGAAGGAGAAAATTTGTTCTTCTTGGTTTCTGAGGACAGGACAAGGAGTAAATGGGCTTAAAGTGCAGCAAGGGAGGTTTAGATTGGACATTAGGAAAAAATTCCTAACTGTCAGGGTGGTCAAATATTGGAATAAATTGCCAAGGGAGGTGGTGGAATCTCCCTCTCTGGAGATATTTAAGAACAGGTTAGATAGACATCTGTCAGGGATGGTGTAGATGGAGCTTGGTCCTGCCTTGAGGGCGGGGGGCTGGACTGGATGACCTCTCGAGGTCCCTTCCAGTCCTATGATTCTATGATTCTATGAAATGTGTTACCTTACTTAAAAACATGGATTATTTTGATGAACACTGCTGATTGGTTTCTAACAAAGAATCATAATGTAGACCGCATATTGAAATATGTATGGACCAGGTCCTCCCCCAGGTACAAATTAATATAGCTCCAGTAAAGTCAGTAATGTCCAGTTTATACTAACTAAGGATCTGTGTTACATATCTTACTCGTGGATGCACATAGGATACCACGCAGTATAGACGCTTTGAATTTTCATAAGCTAAAGATAAGCATCTAATTCCTACACAGTCAAGTGAAATTCTTGGGCTACTTGTTTTCTTTGGCTATTACACATATATTTTTCAGTGGGGTCTCTAAAATTGAAAGGTTTTTTAGGGCAGTTTTAGAGATAATTTCAAAATGTGTCCTTTGAAAGACCTTAGAGACAGTGGCCCATACTGTGATACACGCAACATCCCATCTGCAGTCCTCAGGCAGCACAAAGGAGCTGCAAATCTCCTAGCCAGGCAGATGAGGATTCATTCCTCTGACATGGAGAAATTCATGCTTGGAATGGGTAAGGTTGCATGGCTGGCTATGGGCCATCTCCGCTCCCCACCTACCACAGTGTAGCGGGCATGTTGGTGACATGTCCAGTCATTCCTTGGTAGCATATAGCTTCTTTGGGCCCGTTGCATGCACAGTCAGAGTAGTACTGAGAATGTTCCAATTCATTGGGAGCTTTAGCAGCCTCTGCCAGTCCTTTCCCTCCCCATCCTCAGGCCCTGCATCAAGAACAACTCAACGATTGGAGGACCTAAAATGACACAGAATGTTCTTGTAATTTCCTATTACACTGACTGGTGCACAGGGGTTAGATCCAGGAAATGACAAATAGGAACAAAGACAATAACCATGGAGGTGGGAGGAAGTTATCTTATTTGTTTCTGACGCAGGTACTACTTCCAAAAACCAAAAAATACCATATTGTCTAAAGGGGCCCTCTCATGCCTTTAGTCCCATAATGCTATCCTGCATTTATATATGGCTTTGCTTTAAAAAAAACCTTCACAACAATGTTTTAATACCTGTATCAAATAAGCTAAAGTAGTTATTTTCTAGCAAATTTAGCCTTTTAACAGGTAAAGCTTACATAGAAATATTTAAAAAATATTTTTGATAATATATTAGCATGAACTAAAGTCTTTATCTAAAGATTATACTCAGGTGAGCACTTAAATATGAACAGCAAATTGGCTATGTGACATTGTACAAAGAGGTAAATATGTCAATAAACTTTTTGAAAGAAAGGCAATAGTACGCGCAATAATTAAAATATTTATTTTATGTTTCTCTTTTTTGTTGTGTCTCCATATGCCGAGTTTGACATCAGTATGTTAAAGATCAAAGATCATGCACATGGACCATTCATATCTCCCCTGGTTTTTTTATTGAACAACATGATCTCATTGGGTATGTCTACACAACAAAGTTATTTTGAAATAACAGCCATTATTTCAAAATAACTTTACCAGTGTCTACACAGCCAAACCGCTATTTTGAAATTAAATTGAAATAGCGGAAGGCTTATTTTGAAATTGGTAAACCTCATTACACGAGGAATAACACCAATTTCGAAATTGCTATTTCGAAATAAGCATTGCGTAGACGCTTATTTCGAAATAGGGGGCCTCCAGCCCTTCCCAGGGTGCCCCGGTGGCCACTCTGGCCACAACCAAGAAAACTCCTCTCCCTCCCCCCTCTCTGGAGCCCTTAAAGGGGTAGACTCTGGACACAGTGCCTGTGCCAGCTCCAAGCCTGCCAGCCCAGAGCCAGCAATCACTGCACCTGACCCATTGCCTCCAGCATGAGCCAGGCAGCCAGTTCCAGGCAGCCAGTTCCAGCCAGCCCTCCACCGCTCCCCAGGACCAGTCTGCCAATTCCTAGGAGCCTGCCAGGGGCTGGAAAAGATGGGTGCCTGCCTGGTCCAGTGTGGAGATCAGGGACTTAATTCAGGTTTGGGGGGATGCTTCCAACGCCCATGATCTCCGCACAAAATGGAGGAATGCAACCCCCAAAGGCCACATGCGAACCCAGAAGCAGCTTCGCATGAAAATAAAGGAGCTGCTGTAGGTGTATGCCAGGGCCACAGGTGGCAGCTCCCAACCAGGGGCAGACCCAGACCCCTGTCCCAATTTTGATGCTGTGGACTGCATCCTGGGGGGCAGCACAGTCTGTGCCCTCCAGGTGGTCATCGACTCTGGGGCAGAGCTTGCTGCCTCCTGCTGCTCCAGTCTCTGCTGCCTCCCCTGCTACCACTCCTTCTCCCCCTCCTGCTTCTTCCTCCCCACCCTCCCCACACCCCCAGGGACACAGAGGCCCCCGCACCTATGGTGCTGGGAGACAGTTGGTCTGGTGAGACCCCCCCAACCCTGAGCCCTGAGCTTCTCCTCCCCTTGCCTCCCCCGGCCAGCTCCCTCCTCCCAGGTTTCCAGCTCCCCTCTCCCACCCTCCCTCCTCCCCTCTCCCACCTTCTTTCGCCAGTTTCACCTCAGTTTCATTCCCTCCCACACCCCAGTTTTGTTTAAGAGAGAGGCTTTCTTGTAGTGAACACATGTCTATTGTATAGCAGGAAGGGGGTTGGGGAGGGGTAAGTGGAAGGATGTGAGGGAGAAATGAGGCACAAGCCCCCAGTGGGGCGCACCAGGGAGACTGTTACTGCCTGCAGAATGTGCTGCCAGGCTCGCAGCAACATATCCAGAAAAAGCACCAGAGTGCCCAGGAGTGGCTCTGGCTCCATGCTGCAGAGTGCTGTGGTGTCCTGAGTGAGGGCAACCAGAGCATGCAGAGAAAAAAATGCTTTGTTGTCCCTCAGTGAGATAGGCAAGCAAGCAGGGAAACCTTAGAACCAGCTGTCGGGGGGGGGAGGGGCACCCTTTAAGCACAGGTCTCAGATACCTTGTGTGGCTGCTGCCTGAGGCTAATGCCTGACCTGATGCCCTGCCAGAACCGGTTCTGGCCAGCCTTAAATGAAATTCAGCATCCTATCAGTGTGGACGCGCTATTTCAAAATAGTAACATGCTATTTCGAATTGCATTTTGTGTTTAGACGCATTATTTTGAAATAAGGTATTTCAAAATAACTCTGTAATGTAGACATACCCATTGTGAGATATCTAGGTAAATATATCTGAGAGAGGGAAGAGCTAAAAATGATGTAACTTCATTGATATAAGCAAGGTCTTATAAGATATAAGATTAGGTCTTATGTGCTTGACCATTCTGTGTTAAAAATTCAGATTAGTTTGGTTTATGAAGATTCAGATAGAGCAGCATCACCTTTATTTATGCAAGTGATATAAAAAGTAATTTCCAGGCAGATGCTCATAAAATTGACAATAAAATAATTAAAGAAATAAGATATCCTGAGGGAAAATCGTTCCTTGCTTTGTTCTTTCCTCAGACTACTCAACTTGATTCACAATATTACAGATGATAGCTAAATATGAGTATTTTGTTATGTATGGAGTTTAATCAACTGCTGTTAAGTTCAAGCCATTAGAAATAGTTCCATATGCATTGCTACGGAAACTGTGTATCTGATCAACATAGTCCCTAAAACCAGCGTATTGATAACAGATGTTAGCAGTTTACCAATGCACCTTGCTTAAATTACATGAAGGAAAAATGTTAGGTCATAAAATCATTAAGGTTCACTGTGTAATAAGAGGTATTTTTAAGGGCATAGGTCTTCAGGCTAAGGATATGACCAGGTGGGACTGGTCCAAGATCTTTGGAGACAGTATTATGTAAGGTGTTGCCATACTGATGAAACATCTGGGATATTTACCAGCCCTCTACCTCCACTCAAAAATTACAAAAACAAAAAAACAAAAACAAAAAAAACAGGTGCTCAATCAACAACAGTACTTTCCATGCACTGGTGGTTTTAGAAACTAAAATATGTAAAATATGAAAGTCATGGTTGTTTGTTTTTAGCCTAAGCTAGTTAGTAACAAACTAGAAAATATCTGCAGATATTACAAAAGTGTAAATGAAAGGGAACTAAAGACTGTGTATGAGTCATGGGGAAAAAATGGGAAAGAGTTTATACTAAGTTATTTAATATAGCCAGATCTCTTTCCCTTCCCAGTGCTGCTTTAACTTACATTCCTAGAAGCAGTTAAAAAACCCTTTTAATGCTTTAGGCATAACTATTTATATCTTAACATGAAGAGACAAACTCATGCCGGGTATAAACAAAGGTGGAATTCCAAGGGACTTCAGCATAGTTGTACCTACTAACTCCAAAGTGGAATTTGATCTGATGTATACGGAATCACATGTGTGCATATCTCATTACTGATAGCAAGGGGCTACTGGTGTAAATGCTCGTGCTTACCTAGTTGGACAGCTGTATAGTTCATTTGTTCTTATAAACTTAGGGTCTGATTATCAAAGCCAATGGAAAGATTCCCATGAAAATCAATGGGAATCAAGCAAAGCATGTTGGATCCTTGAATTATGGAGGGTGTGAATTTTTCTTTTTCATTAACAAAAACATTTAATGCATCACCTGGAAAAAGTGTCTGAGAGTCCTACAGACTGACATCTTCTCCACATAAATGCAGAACAAATACTCTGGGCAGAGATAATACAAACCTGCCACATTGTCCTGCCTCTATCATATTCCAGAAAAACCATCTCTGGGCAGTCAGGGGCATTGAGCTTCTATTTTCTATTCAGTTCTATCTGCTGAAATGTTTAGTAAGTCGCCAAGTATCATTGGGGTCATGTGTGTGATGTGGATCCTTGTGAACCAGAGGCCAGATTTTCCAAGTTGCTCAGCACATATGATGAGCATTTTTAAAAATCTGGCCCATATTTATGTGGCTAAAAGAGTTCTGAGCTCTTTCAAAAATCTGGCCCCGGTAGACAGAGATTTGAGGCTAATTCTTTTCACATACGTCACTGATTAGCCATTGGGTGATAACAGTTATGGACTTTGTTTGGATTCAAATCAGTGACAGATGAAATTCAAGGAATGTACAACTGGTGTAGGATTGTTTCAAGAGCTTTTTCCCAACTTAAAAGATGGCTCTATATTGTTAATGCTTAAAACATTAATAAATTGGGAAGTCCTTTTCAATAAGTACCTATTAGTCTTGGATCAACATTGCATCATATGTTCAGTATATGATGTTCGTTGTTTAGCTGTACATTTTGAGTTATGATTTTGGGGGGAGGTGAGGGAGTGGAAAGGACAAATGAAATTATGACATATTACTAGATGGAGGGAAATGGGAACCAGCAAATTGTGGAATGTTCTGTGTGAGATGGGTTAGTGACTTAGAAAGTTGAGATAGCAGGTTCATGGCATTGGAAGTGTTTAGATAACCTCTTGTCTTGAAACTTTCTAGGAAATCAAATATGATTACCACAATTTCAAGTGAGATTTATTTACACTTGAGTTGCATATCATATATGTTATATCTCTAAGAGGTTTAGACAGGCAACTCTACAGAGAAAAATAATTTTACCCTGAAGCATTGTTTTGGACAGCAGGGATTTCAGATACTACATCCTCATAGACAGTGACCAAAATTAGAGATGTGCCAAAACCACACATGTGGTTTGAACTTTTAAGGGAATTTGGATTCAGATTCCTGGATCCAAACCAGCTCCTCTGGTTTCAAATTGAAACCAGCAGACGTAATCTAAGTGTGTGTATGGGGAATCTCTGCATAGTGTCACTGATAGATGAGAACAGGGACCTACATTAATATTGCATTAATAATATTACATTAATATTGCCTATATGCACAAGTAGAACAAAAAGACAAATAAAATTTCAATACAGTATAGCAATGTAAGCACAGTAAATTAAAAGGCCTTTTTTTAGGTTTGCAAAAACATGGATTTGAAAGTTAGAGTTCCAAATTTACTCTATACATTGCTTGTGCAATCTCACTTTTGCTCCCTTTTGCATCCTGTACACTGAATGTGGCATGGGTCCCATGAAAAAATATTATATTTTAATGCAATTAAAAGACTGTCATAATATACACACTTAAGAGGAAATTTTGTGAGAGAAAGAAAAGGCACTTGATTAGCCCAAGGGCTTTCTCTCAGACAATTTTCAAAGGCTGGCTGAAAACAATGGACAAGTTAAAGTGTCTCAGAAAAAAAAAAGGAACAAAAAATCTTAGTAGGCAATCTAAATATAGGGATGGATAGCAGTTCCCCTATAATATATAGAAATCATTTCACTCATCACTTAAAGGCAGATATTCTTACGATGGCATATGTCACCACTTTTACAATGCATAGGAACACTATCAGAAAGGTAGGCCAGAAAAAAGAAGAAAATGTCATGATCCCCTCCGAAATTTGAGGAAATCGACTAACTGAACACTAGCCTGATTTTCAAAAAGGGTAAGCTGTGACTCTTACTGATGTTAATAGAAGCTGGGGTGCATAGCAACTATGAAAATCAAGCCATTGTATTTTTTTGTTAAACTGATTGTGTATACTGTATAGGTATTTGTACAGAACCAAGCACAATGTAGATTCCTGACTGAGGCCATTGCATATTATTTTAATTGAAATGATTAATAATAACCAAATTTAGGCACCTGAGTTTGAAAATGTCATCCAAATTCAGCTAAACAAACATTTTGGCAGCATGGCAGAGTGTGCTACTGGCAAACCAGGCTGAGGACTAGTGTCTAGAATCCTGCTTATGCCTACATTTTTGCTCTGTCCCTATTTTGTTTGTTTTATGTATTTTTTAAACAGTCTAGCAGCTATAGGATAACCAGCTGTAGCTTATTCTTCCTAGCATTTTTGTAGATTTTCCAGTGGCAAATTAGTTTTCTATTGTGCTTTCTTCTATCAAAATATTTGCCCCATTATTTTATTAAGTTTTGTGTCTTATTGTTTTGTGTCCATTATTTCAGAATGAGCAAACTCTCCAATAACTCAGGGTATGTCTACACTACCACCCAGTTCGAACTAGGGTGGTAATGTAGGCAACCGGAGTCGCAAATGAAGCTCGGGATTTGAATTTCCCGGGCTTCATTTGCATCTCGCCGGGCGCCGCCATTTTTAAATGTCCGCTAGTGCGGACTCCGTGCCGCGTGGCTACACGCGGCATGGACTAGGTAGTAATGAGGAGTAACGGTAGTTCGGAATAGGAAGCCTAGTCTGAACTACCTAGTCCGTGCCACGTGCAGTCCGCACTAGCGGACATTTAAAAATGTTGGCGCCCGGCGAGATGCAAATGAAGCCCGGGAAATTCAAATCCCGAGCTTCATTTGCGACTCCGGTTGCCTACATTACCACCCTGGTTCTATCTAGGGTGGTAGAGTAGCCATATCCTCACAGCAATGTATGAGAGTTACTGCAATACTTTAAAATTTGGTTAGATTTAAAAAAAAGAAACATTGCTTATGGTATTACCCAATATAGGCCATCTGGAAGCCAAAGTAAGTCCAGGAGCCAGGGCATTTGGGGGTCACTGTACCAATGGCTGAGGATAAAAGATCATTAGATGGACCCATCAGGCTATCAGTAGAGTCCTCTGCTTGCTATGCAGCCTTCTTTCTCACAGCTGCCTGAAAGCTCATAGGCTTCATTAACCTCCAAGAGCAAATCATCAAAATAGGTGCCTCTCCTTCAAAAGCAAAATTCACCCTGACTGGAAACTGGAGGATATAATGGTTGTCTATGGCAACTTCCACTTCCCCAACCTCCAGTCCCAGCACAACTAGGGTATGTCTAAACTACATGGCTCCATCGACGGAGCCATGTAGATTTGTTGTTTTGGCAAAGGCAAATGAAGCCGCGATTTAAATGATCACGGCTTCATTTACATTTACATGGCTGCCGCGCTGAGCCGACAAACAGCTGATCCCACGAGGAATAACAGGGCTGCCGACAAAGGGCTTTGATGTTGGCAGGGGAGCATCCAGACTAGTGCGCTGAGTGGACAAACAGTTGATCAGCTGTTTGTCGGCTCAGCGCGGCAGCCATGTAAATGTAAATGAAGCCACGATCATTTAAATCGCGGCTTCATTTGCCTTTGCCTATGTGTCTAATCTACATGCCTCTGACGACAGAGGCATGTAGTCTAGACACAGCCCTAGAGTCAGAGCATGACTCTGACTGTTAATCATCTACCCAGGCTACTTCCATGGTTATCATGGCAGCCATGAAACCTTGAATTGTTCTGGAAGAATGGTCACCTGCATAGACGCTTACATCAACAAGCAGAATTAACCTCAGCAAATCCAGTACCACCACAAAATGGAACTCAAAATAGAATCCAGGTTTTGCCTCCGTGGTGCAGCACGGCAACCAATACAAACCCTATTCTCTGGCATATGAACAGTAAATCAGGTCTAGATATGATGGTCTATAGTGCAAATAAACAGACTAGTACAGTAATTTTAGATTACAATTTAGACATTAAAAAGTCTCAAGGAGTAGCTGTGTTAGTCTGTAGCTTTGAAAGTAATGGGTAGTCCTGTGACACCTTACAGACTAACAAAAATATTAATAGTATCATGAGCTTTTGTGGGCAAAACCCACTTCTTCAGATGATCTTGAGTTAGTCTCTAAGGTGCTAGGGGACTATTTGTTTTTAATGTAGACAATAGCTATTCTTTTGATGAATTTTTTTTAGAGTCTGTTATATTTTTATGAATGAAGGATTTATGTATGTATTTTTGGGGGAGAGTAAGACTGAAGGACTCCTCTCAAACTATCAAGTCCATAATCCTATGTTTCTAAAACCTGACTGGTATCTTTCATCAGCAACTGGGGAGTCCCAATAAGTCCAGGGATGTTTCTGGTTCCAGTGGACCTTGGAAGGGACCTCTGTGTGTGAGGGGAAGCAGGCAATTTTTCAGGGAATCGCCACAGAGTCAGAGAGTAGGTGACATGCTTCCTTACCCAGCCCTATGCATTCCTCTCTTTAGCATGCCCAGTCTCCCTCTGGCTACATCTACACTGCAGGCTTCTTGTGCAAGAACTGTTTTGCGCATACTGCCATGTGCTTTTGCGCAACAGCGTCCATGGTGGTGTGGACACTCTCTTGCACAAGAAAGCTCTGATGGACATTTTAGCCATAGGGATTTCTTGCACATGAAAGCCCTGTTGCCCGTCCACACTGCCTTCTTGTGCAAGAGCTCTTGTGCAAAAGGGCTTATTCCTTGTGGGGAGAGGAATAACTCTTGTGCAAGAAGCCCTCTTTTCTGATGCTTTACTGTAAATTTACTTGTGCAAGAACGTGCATGCAGTGTAGACACTCCGCACGTTTTTGCACAAAAAGCCTGCAGTGTAGAGAGAAAACAGTTTCTTGCCATTTTAACCAGAAAGGACACTCTCTCAATGACTTGACCACCTGCATTCTGCTACAAAGACCTTTTACATCTGCACTTGAAAGGGAATCCTCTGAACTGTCATTCATGTTAAAATTCGACACTTGCCAACAAGGACTTAACAAACATTTGAACTATATCATCCATTACCAAGACAGTTTCCCCAATTATCACCTCTAATACCATTAACTTACAAACATCCCACTCTCCCTACCTCTAATATCATCAATTCACAGACACTTACCTTCCTTCCTTCCCCCCCCCCGCCCCGCATCCCCCTCCTGTTCTGCAATGTGATTTGTCCTTTTCATGTTTGTTCATTTTTTTAAATTGTATCCTTTGGTATATATGGTTGTGACTACTTTCTTCCACTATTTGATCTGAGGAAGTGGGTCTGGCCCACAAAAGCTCATCATCTAATAAACCATCTTGTTAGTCTTTAAAGTGCTACATTGTCCTGCATTTTGCTTCTGTACCCTGGGCCCTGTAGAGAAGTCTGAAGAAGGTGGAGATGAGGCTACAAGGGAAGTTGCCAGAAGAGGCAGAGGTTCCTTTACTATAGTGGTTCTCAAACTTTTTGGCTCACGGGCTACGCCACTCGACGCAAACCTTTCAGCAAACCAGTACTGAACCACCAGCCATGATGGCAAAATGTTTACAGGAGAGGTTAGGGATGTGAGGTCTGGGCAGGAGGGAGGGTGTAGGAGCCAGCTGGGGTAGAAAGCCAATGGAAGCAGTGGGGAAAGCTCCAGGTGAGTAGTTTCCTGCACTACCATTTCTCCAGCCAGGGGCAAAGGCAGATGCAGCACATGGAGCTGCATCCTACCCCTGCAAGCTGAATCCAGTTCACAAGGCTTGGGGCTCTCTCCTCCCTTCTCCCACCCCCAGCAGTGGGAAGCCAGTGCTGGCACTCCAGCCTTGCATTGGGGTATGTGGGGAGCTGCAGCTCCAGTGAGACAGTCATTTATGGACCACTTTTTGAGAACCACTGCTTTACTAGTTACACAAAATATAACATGGTGGTGGTGCTGGTAGTAGAAATGGGACTGTTTTCTTCCTTCAGGTGTCCTAGTTGGGAAAGAGACCTGTCCACTTGCAGGATTAGAGTAAGTAGTGGCTGTATATAGTAGCCTCCTGAAGAATGTATGCATGTGCCAGGGCATTGTAGGGGAAATCAGTATCAAAGGGACATATTATGTTAGGATGAGAGCATTCAAGTCCTAGTCCTCCCAGAAGACAGCTAATGCTAACTGGAGGGCTGTGTCTACACTGGGCCACTTATTCCGGAAAATCAGCCGCTTTTCCGGAATAAGCTGCGAGCTGTCTACACTGGCCCTTGAATTTCCGGAAAAGCAACGATGCTCTACTGTACAAAATCAGCTGCTATTCCGGAAGAACTATTCTGCTCCCGCTCGGGCATAAGTCCTTATTCTGGAACACTGTTCCGGAAAAGGGCCAGTGTAGACAGCCCAGTAGTCTTTTCCGGAAAAAAGCCCCGATCGCGAAAATGGTGATCGGGGCTATTTTCTGGAAAAGCGCGTCTACATTGGCCACAGACGCTTTTCCAGAAAAGGGGCTTTTCCGGAAAAGCAGCCTGCCAATGTAGACGCTCCTTTTCCGGAAAAACTGAAAACGGAATAGTATTCCGTTTTAAGCATTTCCGGAAATTCATGCCAGTGTAGACTCAGCCAAGATGTGTGTATGTGTGTTTGTGCACCAAGAGGTTGTGGTCCCAGGCCTTCAAGAGTTGGTAAGTAAAAGGGAATGAAGGGATTTTATCGTGGTGATGGGGGAGGGGAGAGGGCAGGAAATGTATGGTGGTTTACACTGAGGTTTTCATTGAGAACTAACCTGAATCTCCATATGGATCAAAAAAAGAATGACAAATTCCAATCCCTGTAAATCAAATGCCTGGTTGACTTCTCATAACCCACATGAAAATAAAATCAGTCCAATCCAGGCCTGTTTAAGAGTTCCAGGTTTTCATCTCTTTGCTCACAAAGACTCCTGAAGGTATTATCCTGAGGGGCCATCTCTTCTGGTATTGCAGTTAGAAGGCATTAGTTCATGCATTGCTGGTATGTCAAAGTATGTAGCTGATAGCTTGGTTGCCTCATTAGTTATTCCTACCTCATGTGGAAAAAAAATAGCTGCCTTAAAGTGTAGTTCAGTGTGCATGTTCTGCAGATTCTCACAGAGAGACCTGTGGTTACCTCAGTCTGCTGATTGTTCTGCATTCTTCCAATGTGGACACCCAGAGCTGTTGAAAATAATTGAGACACTTGTCAACAGGGTAGGAGACTGGGCTTCATCAAAACTGTTTTAGTCTCTGGAACGGATGACCTTTTGATGCAGTTTGTTTTAGTTGGGAGCTAAGTGTGTGATCCAGTGTGGTGTGAAATGCCTCTTCTGAGGCACTGAGCATCTTCACCTCCTTCTGAAGTCACTGGTAAAGGGGAGCAGTTAGGACTCACTGGAGGCACTCAGCACATTGCAGGATGAGTCCCCACACTGCTTTTGAAAAGAGAAGCATGCTTTCTAATTCAATGAGCTTTGTAACCAAGGGTTTTAAATTATACATATATACAATTATTATGAGTAACTCTTTCTATTTTTCAAATTTAGGGTATAAAAAAATGATACACTAAATATCAAATTAAAATCACTTCATTATTCAGACTGGGTTGTAAAGGCAGGTACTTAAAGGGATCTATCTATCTATCTCCTACAGAAAATAAATTCTAGAAAGGATGTAATTCCCTAATTGTCCTGTGCTATTACAGTTGGTATTGTAATAATGATAATAATACATAAGAAAAATAGAAGTTTCTGGGTGGTTATATTTTGCCAGTATTTTTTTTTTTTATTGCTGTAAACTGAACCAGCTGATGAAGAGCCTCAAGGGAGGGGACAGGATCGCCCTTGCTTCCTGTTCAGCCTTGCCATAGCAAAAAGCTAATGAAAGAAAAGAATGTAATGGACTTGCAATCCAGGTAAAATGATCAGGAGAGTTCATAGACCAATTGATTTTTCATCTTACATTATGTTAATTTTTTATCACAGATTTAAAAAAACATAATGCAAATAAGGGCTTGTCAATAAGGCTGTATTTTTATGCCTTTGTAAAGGCATAAATATAAAACTACTCCTAGGGAAGTGTCAGCTGAGATACTTTTTTTAGCAAAAGTATAGTGGTGAATGTTAAAAGAAATTTGTTAAACTAAAAAAAAATCACTTGTGTGTGCAAGTATCAACATCTGTATACCAATGCACACACATGTGGACACCAGTATATATTAATATGGAAATGTTTAATTAAGTTGTCTGAAAGTGTAAACAGCAAATCTGCTTTGAATAACCCATCAACTAATTTATTGAAAATTGCACTGTTGACCATTTTTTTACTGCCCAGTCTCAGCATGGAGAAGAAAGATATTAGCTGCATCATTGTGAAGCAATGAGATTTCTGTAAGTCGTGATCTGCTGGCATGTAATAACTCGATCTGCTTCATGCAGACAAAATATATTAAAAGTATGGACGAGTGAAGTTTGTGCCCCAGGGAGAAGGCAAGATAATGCATTGAAATTGTTCAGAGGTAGTTAGATACCTAATGGTCTAATATGTGAGCTATGTGAGGTCTGGGGTCTGGTTCTCATAAATTCTGGCTAGACTGATCCTGTAATTTCAAGCAAAGGATAAAAGCGTTAGCCAGAGTCATCAGTGTTCAAGGTCCATGATGCCGGATATTATTCATGTAAAGATTCAAGAAAAACACTAAAAGGAAAGCTCTGGAGCATGTGTGTGTATGTGTTTGTATAAATACACACAAACAATGTGCACACATTTATATGAAAATACTATGCTATGTGCTCACAAACACATTATATAAAACAGTGTGTTAATATGTGTATAATAATGCACGTATCTTTATATACAATCACATAAATCACACTAACAAATGAATAGCTGAAATAAGATTATTTTAAAAACCCTTTAGTTAGGTGATATTTTAGTGAGTGGCAAGTTAATCTGTAGAATGACAAAAGCTAAATCTTGTTTAACCATTGATGCTTTATATTAACACTTTATTTTTGTATTGGCAAAATATGAGATTTTGTTCTTTAAAGTCTCAAATTACTCATCTGATTGTTTAAAAAGCTTTGCTTATGATTACAGCAAACCGTCACAAAGATGCTGCTGATAATGCACCTGCTTGCTTTTTTAATTTTGTACAAATGCTTTATTCAGCCAGTCAGGTCACTCCAGTGAGATCAGTAGCCACTGGGATTACACGTTGAGATGCTACATCAGAACATCTGAATGCAACATGGTGAATGTCATAATTTTGCATCATTGTACAATAATTAAAACTCAACTCGCTGCTTCAGTAGTATCACTGGAGTGTTTAAAGCTCCAAGCAAAACAGCTGGGGCTAATTCACAACCAATCCCTTACAAACATACACCCCTGCAATACCCAGTTTATGTTACACATAAGAACTGGACTTCTTAGCATTCATTTAACTCCACTTTATCTTTTATGTTTAAGGTCTGTCCAACCTATGTCATTCTAATGCTGTAAAATACTATGTCACTTGGGGTACAGCTATACAGTACTGCACGGCTATTTTGAAATAAGCTATTCCAGAATAGTTATTTTGAAATAGCACGACTCAAAATCAGTCCAAGGCAGGCTTCCCTAATGTAGGCATTTTATCTCAATTTAGAGCCCCAGGAGGCACTGGGAACAAATAATTTAGAATGGCCCTAGTGAGGGGCTATTTTGAAATAGCAGTGGAGCATCTACACACGCCTTATTTTGAAATAGCTATTTCCCCATGGAATGAGGTTTACAGATTTCGGAATAAGCCGTCCGTTATTTTGAAATTATTTTGAAATAACGGAATGGCTGTGTAGATGCTCACATTGTTATTTCAAAATAGCACTAGTTATCTCGAAATAATTGTGCAGTGTAGACACACCCTGAGTGATTGGAAAAATAATTGTTGCTCAGCTGCACATTGTGCTGATTTTTAATCACCCAATCCCAGATCACCCTCCTCCCCCCTAAATCTTAGTACATGAACAGCCCTTTTCATGAGGATCATTCCACCTTTGTGTGCAATGAGGTCTCAGTCTCCTCGTAGATACTGGCCACCTTCTCCTCTGGGCTCTGCTGGAGAGCAATGGAAGCAGGGCAAAGGGCAGACACAGATTGAGACTTAGTGGGTTGGAGCAGTGGTCGTAAGGTGTAAGGGCAAAATATAGTGTGGCCAGCTCTTTTCCTGCATAAATTATTTCAGAGAGATAATACAGCTTTTTGCCTTCCTCAAGCCATCTGGATGAAACCTTGAAGGATATTGTACTCCTGCTCCCCTACCTTCTCCCATCAGATGATCCAGCACAGCCCTAAATAGCTCAGGAGAGCATTTTATAACACGAGAAAAAAGGCAAGGAGTTCCTAAATATATTTGGAGGGTTCCCATTTCTATTTGCTTTGCAAAACATGGACAGATATGCTGTATCTCCAGGAGTTTAATCTCGGGACTATATGCTGTCAAATTTAAAATAGATAGACTTGTTTTTGTTGAAGTGCTTTCTCTTTTTCTAAAATGTGTCCTGTGTTATGGAAAGCTGGAGAGTAATACAAGATGCTTTTTTGCAAACTCATTGTACACTTCAATAGCATTTTGAATTGACAGATCCTTTTGCCTTGGTTTTTTTTCCAGCTGGAAGCAAGGAGAGGGCAGGAGATTAACAACTCAAGTTTTTAATGTAAATTTGAAAATGCTTTCATGTCTGTGATGCATCCCACCTTGTCTTCTCCTTGTTTCCCAGTAAGTTTGGCCCAGATTTTTCCCCTCGATCCACTCCTGCAGGGGACCCCTCATACGTAGCTCCCCACTTCCATGAAAAAGGGAGGTCAATTCCCTTTGGATACTGAAGGCCTCTGCATGGTGTAAGATCCATGCAGAGAGTGTGTGGTCTGGAGGGTGCAGTCCCTCACCATTCCCATCAGAATTTAATAAAAAAAAAGTAATACATGTAGGGACTGTATTATCTTCCCTGTGATGCTGCCGACTGTGGGGCAGTCACAGCTAAAAAGAGAGCTCCACTTGAGCGCTCTTCCTTGGGAACTATTGCCAGGCCAGGAGCTAAAGTTCACATGAAGATACAGAGTCTCTTTATGAATGGCCCAGGATCCAGTAGGTTTGCAAGTGGGCTCTGTGACCTTTCTTGCTGGTGTGCAGTGTGCAGCTCCTTGCCGCCGGAGTTCACTGACCCTCCAGGAATTAAAATTTAATCTCTAATTAAATATTATGCCATATGATGAAACCTCCAGGCATACGGCCAACCAAAACAGGCAACATTTTCCCACATTGGGATGCCATGGGTGGAGGGATACCTGCTCACAGATCCTGGCAGACATTTCTTCTCCTGAGTAGCTGCTTATGGATGTTTATATGGGAGGGGAAACTCTGGAACTTTATTTTGAAATCAAAATTTTGAAATGTTTAGGATAGTCAAGACAGAAGCAGACTGTGAGGGACTCCAAGAAGATCTCACAAAACTGAGTGATTTGGATAAGTGTAAAGTAATGCACATTGGGAAAAATAACCCCAACTATATGTACAGGATGATGGGGGCTAATTTGGCTACGACAAATCCGGAAAGAGATCTTGGAGTTATTGTGGATAGTTCCCTGAAAACTTCCACACAATGTGCAGCGGCGGTCAAAAAGGCAAATAGGATGCTAGGAATTATTAAGAAAGGGATACAAAATAAAACACAGAATATCTTACTGCCCTCGTATAAAACTATGGTACGCCCACATCTTGAATACTGTGTACAGATGTGGTCTCCTCACTTCAAAAAAGATATTTTGGCCTTGGAAAGGGTTCAGAAAAGGGCAACTAAAATGATTAGGGGTTTGAAACGGGTCCCATATGAAGAGAGGTTAAAACGACTGGGACTTTTCAGTTTAGAAAAGAGGAGACGGGGGGATATGATAGAGGTATATAAAATCATGAGTGGTGTGGAGAGGGCGAATAAAGAAAAGTTATTTATTAGTTTCCATAATAGAAGAACTAGAGGACACCAAATGAAGTTAATGGGTAGCAGGTTTAAAACTAATAAAAGAAAGTTCTTCTTCACACAGCATATAGTCAACTTGTGGAACTCCTTGCCAGAGGAGGCTGTGAAGGCTAGGACTATAACAGAGTTTAAAGAGAAGCTAGATAATTTCATGGAGGTTAGGTCCATAAAAGGCTATTAGCCAGGGGATAGAAATGGTGTCCCTGGCCTCTGTTTGTCAGAGGCTGGAGAAGGATGGCAGGAGACAAATCGCTTGATCATTGTCTTCGGTCCACCCTTTGTGGGGCACTTGGTGCTGGCCATTGTCATCAGACAGGCTACTGGGCTAGATGGACCTTTGGTCTGACCCAGTGCGGCCGTTCTTATGTTCTAAAATACTGAATATATAGAAGAAATGCTAATTTCTCTTGAGGAAGGCTCATACTTGTTCAAAAGCAATATCTGGCTAAGTAGATTTTTCTGCACTTGTCATTGCTACGTGTAGCTTTTTTTTTTTTTTAATGAAACAGCAACACATACGTTTTCAATTATTATTTTGAAAATTACAAGATTTTTCTTCAACCTCTAATTATAGGGCAATAACACTCCAAGTCTAGCTGAGAGACTCATTTGTATGATTGTTATGTAATTACAAAAGCAGAGCTCATCTGGCAGGTTTATAGGGCAAAACTGTCCAAAGCTGCCTCCAATTTGGGCCACCTAAGTTTGGGGCAGAACAACTAAAAAAGAGTGATTTCCACAAAGAAAAAAGAATTTATACATGCAAACCATGTAGTTAGGTGTATTACTAGATGACATGTGAAAACATTAGTTTATGGCAGAGCAAAATAAGAGGCCAATTTAATACCACAAAGAAAAATTGGTCCACAAAGTTTTAGTGTGAAGTTTATAGTAGAATTGTTAACTGCACAGTGCTGGTTTTAAGTAATTAAATGAGTTATTATGTGGAAAATTGTCACATTAATGGGTAATTTCAGACTCTAATATCTCAGCCTAGTTTGGTAGGATTATGGAAGGTTTAGATGTTGTCAGAGGATATTGTAAAAACTAACAAAATTAAATTGCTTTCTGCTTTTATCAATGCTGAGGAATATATTCAAGCTAATCAAATATGAAATGTACCCTAACATTTCCTTGTATTCTACATATCCATCCCGATCTTTTAAAATCCTTCCTTATCCCAAAAACAAGAATTAAAGTTAGATACAAGTCCAAATATTCATCTGGACAAACCTAAGATGATAAACTCAGACCCCTAAGCATTTCCACAATCACAGGCATTTGTGTGTCTATTGCCCTCCCTCTCTACCTGTCTGATCCACTCTTGTGAGAAGTGAAAGCATTGAAATGGATAAGATTAATCAGAATTCCTGTACATTTCAATATTCTGCCTGCTCAGAAGAATGGATCAGACAGGCAGAGCGTAGGGACAACATGACCTGTGAATACTTACAAACCAAAACACAGCTGGCAGGTCTAATTTTAGACCTTCTAGCCTTGATCACATCCCTTTAATGTATTGAATAGGAAAAAAAGTATTCAAAAATGCAGGAAACATCACAGAAGTTCAGTTCCAAATTACTCTTTAAATATAGTCTCTTTATTGGACCATTTTCCTAGACTCTGTTTTTGTTTAATTTTTATGTGTGATTTTTTTTTTTCATGCTTGTGAAACTTGCCAGGTTGTCACTCCTGGAAACAGAAATCCCCCATCAGCAGAACTTTTACAGCATAAGCAGTGGCAATGCATGTTTCCTACAATACCCTGCCAAAATATCACAATTCTGACCTGGAAAGATCACCTTTAAGCTTGCGAGTGTCATTTTGTCTCCATGCTCTTTCACAGCCTGATCCTGGACTCGTGGAAAACAATAGGATTTATTTTTATTTGCTATTGAATTTACAGGGAAGAAGGCTGGGCCCTCAGACCTTGGCTTCTCTTAGTATCATTCTATTTTACTATTATATTTTTAATATTATATTTTTGCCCAACATACTATAAAAGCCTTAATGTCCCAGGCAATGATTTGATGGAGCAATTGTACAAAGTAACTCCTCTCTTAAAAGCACCTTTGGTTTTAACAGTCAACATTTTATCAGTTTCCCTACAATTTTTTTTAAAACGAAGCAATATTCAAAACCCATTTGGGAAGCTGGGACTGGCTCAGACCACATTATTTGGATTCAGAGCCGAAGATATGTATTGGAGAATAAATAATAATCATTCATAACACATCAGGATTCTGAACCTTTCAGGCCCTTTGCGGTATCCAGATCTGGGAGGTGGGATGAGCCTATATTTGTTAGCATGTTGCTCTAATGCTTTTGGGGAAATACCTTCTGAACACTTTTCCCCCTCCTGGTTTTGAATGTCATCTTTTCCATACTCACTACAGTGGGGCATAAATTATCCTCCCCTGCTTTCCTCACTCCCCCTGTGACAGTGAGAGTAGCATAGGAGAACACAGACTAGTCCCAAGTCCTTAAATCCTGCTCTGCTGTAATGCACACTCTGCGTTCAGTTCTGCAAAGTCTTGAGTTCTCTGGTCCCAGTCCCTCAAAGAATGTAAGTGTCACGTTTCACTTTTCAGTAGAGCAGACCCACACAATTTCTCTCAATTTTTTTCCCAATGAAAATGACGTTTTTGACAAAACAGACATTTCTTGCAAGAAAAATGTCAATGTCCATCAATGTATTTGTGACTCTTGGGCAAGGTTCAATGTTTTTTAGCTTTTGGGTTTTTAACAAAATCTGAGAATTTCCACAAATAGTTTTGACCAACAGCCGTGTAGTCACAGTCAAGCTCTTTACTGGTTCAGAGCCAGAATGCTCAGCAATGTACAGTACCAAGCTGTAAGAGCCCATTTTGCTACTCAGCATGAAGTTGGTGCATTTCTCTGCACAGTCTCAGTAAATCATGTTACATTTCCTGTGAAGGACTGTATCAGTTTTGCTATGTCTGGGATCAGACATACCTGCAAATGAGCAGACAGGTTTCTATCACAAATTGTCACAGCAAGAGTGTTTCTAAGCGAAAATAGATTTGTATTTGAGTAAAGGTGGATCTGTTTTTTTGAAGGTTTACCATATAAAAGCAGACATTTCAGCCAAACTTTAAAATTAAGCAAAATTTTGAGGATGCAAAATCATGTGAAAAGGTGAAAACTTCTATTCCAAATTTTGCAAACCTTGTGAGTGCTGCATAACTTAAATTTACCTCACTCTAGTAAAGTGGGTCTTGCCCATGAAAGCTTATTCCAAATAAATCGGTTAGTCTTTAACATACCACAGGATTCCTCTTTGTTTTTGCAGATATAATCTAACACAGCTCTCCTCTGAGGTGGATTCTCTTTATCTAAACCTGTAGGGGGCTTTCTTTATTTCTCTTAAATTATTTTTTCCCCTTTTCTTTTTTTTTTTTCTTTTTTGAATACTAGAGCTCTGTGAAAGTGATTTTTTTCTCCCCAGGAAAACTTTTATGAAAACTTCTGCTATTCCATTTTTGGAAATTTTGCACCATTAAATTTCCCTTTTCTGTGAAACTGTAGAGCTCTGCTTATTTGTTTTGTATTGAAACATGTTAACCATTTACTCAAAATGTTTGTTATAGTTGTAAAAAGAAGTGGAAATGGCATTTTTTTCTTACTGAATTCTTGAAAAAAATAAGTTTATGACATAGCGAAGTATTGCAGATGGACAAACTCACTGTTGCACACAACAACTGATGCATACTTTGACGTTACAAACCCAGGGTAGAAAGAGGATCTGACTAACTACTTCTTTACCAACTTATGTAACTCGTGTGTTTGAAAATCAGGCAATCCTACTGCACATATCTGCTCCTGCACGACTATACCCTATTCTCCTTGCCCAACTTACATTCTGTAGATTGATTCTATGGATATTTATACATTTCTAAAGAATTCCTATAAAATTTCAAAAAAAATTCCCATGAGAAAAGAAAAGAAAAGAAAAGAAAAGAAAAGAAAAGAAAAGAAAAGACTGCACCCCCACTGAATAACTATTTTAAAATGGCTTCACTTGAACACATGATACAAGCTCAGCCAGTAAATGAATATATTATATGACTCCAGTCACACACTATAAGCCAACCAACGTAGATCAAAACTCAACAGGCACTATGAAAAGCTGCAGTGTCCTTTCCACAGGCACACAAGTAGTAATGACTTGAACAATTTTTGGGAAGATTGCTCTTTCCCAGACAAATATGTGCAAGAGAGAGATAGAAGAGCCAAGAACCTAACAGAGGTAAACCATCAGGTAAAGTCTGTGGATCTGCCTTTAGATCTTCTCCATGGAAGCTGAGGACAGGACAGTTGGAAAGAAAGTTGAGGGTTCCCAGGATCTGCCAGGAAAGGAACACAGAACTTTGCAGCACCACTCTGTGCTGCTCTTTCGGCCTTTCCTTTTTTCCCTTCCCCCCTGGCAACCCACATCTGTGCAAAACCTCTTTCAGGTGGGATTGCAGGAATGGAGCTTCAATTAATGCTGCTTAGTGATCTGTTTAATACAATTGAAGAGATTAATTTCTTTATACGTCTGCTGCAAAGTACTTTGCCAGAGTTTTAAAGTAAGTTTTTGTTCCCCTAGGTATTAAAGTGCCCAAGAGTAAAAGAAAACCTGCACCATTCTGACCAATTACATTAACTTCCA
The DNA here is from genome assembly GCF_052426305.1 of Pelodiscus sinensis. Classification (NCBI taxonomy): domain Eukaryota; kingdom Metazoa; phylum Chordata; order Testudines; family Trionychidae; genus Pelodiscus; species Pelodiscus sinensis. The sequence goes on along the minus strand of NC_143056.1, from coordinate 57,206,705 downwards.
TTTGCTTTGCCACTGCAAAGCCAGTCTTCCAGCAGAGAGCACAAGTTAACTAACAAACCAGTGCTCAGAGCCAATGATACTGATGGAACAGCAAAGAAATAAACAGAGAAAATCTATGTTGACTTGGGGAAATGATCCTGTTTGCTCATTGGAAAAGAACAAAACCAATAGAGTTGTTTTCAGAGAGGTATTACAAACAAAATGCAAAACCAGAAAATGTTTATCCCAATTGAAAAGACATTGCAAGTGTCTTTTTTCAATAGTGTAAATCATTTTGGTTAATAAACATAAACATATTTGTTAACAATCAGAGGATGCCAAGATTTGTGCAGCTCTCCATTTTACTCTGTAGATACTCATCCTGAGATGTGCTGAGTACCTGTCACTCTATTGACTTATGGATAGGCTCAGCATCACTAAACATCAGAGTTGGACTCTTTGAAGGACAGCCAAAGCTTTAAGGAAAATATCTCTTTGGGGGTTGTGGAAAACATTTCAGCCAGAAGTAATTCTGCCATTTTTGAGAATGAGGCTAGGGGGAAAATACATTGTATTGCTTGTGTTAAAAATTTGTGAGACCTTTTCTTTGAACACCTGTTGTCTTCCCATGCTTTGTATCAGGGACTTGACATGCAGCAGAGGGATGGTCTTTATGTCAGGGATGTGGTTTTGCTGTATCTGGGAAAATTGGTCCAAGTTTTAAGCAATTGAAAAAATCCAGGTTTTTTACTAGCTCAATAGAGACATCTTTGGGCATGTCTACAATACAGACTTATGTCAGTTTATGCTAAGTCAACTTACAAGCACTGGAGTAATTCCTGTTGTGGTTGATATCCACTCTACTCTCCTATTGGTGGTATGTGTCCTTGTGTCCTCATTAGGAGCGCTTCATTTCAGGAGGAGTAACGGTAGTTCGAACTAGGAAGCCTAGTTCGAACTACCTAGTTCGTGCCCCGTGTAGCCGCGCTGCACGGGGTTCGAACCAGTGGGGTTTTAAAAATGGCGGCTCCCCGCTTATGCAAATGAAGCCCGGGAAATTCAAATCCCGGGCTTCATTTGCAAGTGCGGTATGCCTACATTACCCTCCTAGTTCGAACTAGGAGGGTAGTGTAGACATACCCTGACAGAATTAGGTTGACGTAAGCTGAACTACTAGTGCACACTCCCCTCCAGACCCTGGAATGGAACCCAAGTTTCCTAAGTCTGCCAATTCCTCTGCTGTCAACAAATATCTGGGAACCCACTTGCAACATGTACTTCATTCCCTGGTCCACATCATGGATGACAACCTGTTAGCTCAAGTGTGAGAGGTCTGTGTAGTAGAACTAGAGGTTCCAACCTTGCTGAAGCCTGGTATTATTATTATTATTATAGTTGCAAAGCCAAGCACTCAGAAGATAGGCAAATCCCAATATATCAAAGGGTATGTCTACACTGCAAAGTTAATTCGAACTAACGGACGTTAGTTCGAATTAACTTCGATAGGCGCTCCGCTAGTTCGAACATAATTCGAACTAGCGGAGCGCTTAGTTTGAACTAGGTAAACCTCATTCTACGAGGACTAAGCCTAGTTCGAACTTACTAGTTTGAATTAAGGGGTGTGTAGCCCCTTAATTCGAACTAGTGGGAGGCTAGCCCTCCCCAGGTTTCCCTGGTGGCCACTCTGGCCAACACCAGGGAAACTCTATTACCCCCCTCCCGGCCCCGGACTCCTTAAAGGGGCACGGGCTGGCTACGATGCCCGTGCCAGGTGCAAGCCTGCCAGCACCCAGCCAGCAGACCCTGCACCTGGCACGGCTCGAGCCAGCCACCCAATACCCCCAGCCCTCCCCCTCTTCCTGGGACCAGGCTGGCGGCTCCCGGGAGCTTGCCTGGGACCGCAAGAGGTGGGCACCCGCATGGTCTAGTGCGGACATCGTGGACCTCGTCCACAACCTCCGCACTAGACACAGGAAAGTGGCTGTCTAGGGCAGGAGAGCTGCCAGCCTGGCCACCCAGGAGCAGGTGTGCATGAAAATCAAGGTGGTCCACTGAGACCCCCGACCCTGAGCCCCGAGCTTACAATGGCCGTACTGGGTCAGACCAAAGGTCCATCTGGCCCAGTATCCTGTCTGCCGACAGCGGCCAACCCTAGGGACCCTGGAGGGGATGGACCGAAGACGGTGACCAAGCCATTTGTCTCGTGCCATCCCTCTCCAGCCTTCCATAAACTTTGGGCAGGGACACCACTCCTACCCCCTGGCTAATACCACTCCATGGACCTAACCTCCATGACTTTATCTCACTTCTCTTTAAACTCTGTTCTAGTTTTAGCCTTCACAGCCTCCTGCAGCAAGGAGTTCCACAGGTTGACTCTTTGCTTTGTGAAGAACAACTTTCTGTTACTAGTTTAAAGCCTGCTACCCATTCCTTTCCTTTGGTGTCCTCTAGTCCTTCTATTATGGGAACTAATGAAGAACTTTTCTTGATGCACCCTCTCCACCCCACTTATGCTTTTATAGACCTCTATCCTATCCCCCCTCAGTCTCCTCTTTTCTAAAGTGAAAAGTCCCAGTCTCTTTAGCCTCTCTTCATATGGGACCTGTTCCAAAACTCTGATCATTTTAGTTGCCCTCCCCTCTCCCACCCTCTCTCTTTCCCTCTCTCACCTCCTTTTCCCAGTCTCTCCGAGTTTTGTTCAATAAAGAGAGATTCTATTTTTGACCACACGTTTTCTTTATTTTGTACATCAGGAAGGGGGGCTAGGGAAGGGTAAGTGGAAGGAGGTGAGGGAGGAATGGGGTACGAGCCCCCGATGGGGAGGACTGGGCTGGCTCTGCGGGCTTCTGGGGGTGGAAGCTCTCCTGCAGCCCCCCAATTGCCCCCTCTCCCCAGATGGCAGCCTGCGGCAAGTGCAGCCGGTCTGATGGCCGAGTGCTGTGATGTGCCCAGTGTGGGCACTCAGGGCACTCCAAGCCAGGACTGCTTTGAAAGCGGGGCACCCCTGAGAACTGTTTGTCCAGGGTGGGGGTCGGGTCCCTTTAAGCACAGCCCTCGGCTAGTCTGAGGCAGCAGCTCCACGCTCTAAGTCCTCATCTGATGCCCTGCCGGCACTGCTTCCGGCCATCCTTAACCCCGATTCTGGGTCCACTTAATGTGGACATGCTAGTTCGAATTAGCAAAACGCTAATTCGAACTAGTTTTTTAGTCTGGATCCGTTAGTTCGAATTAGCTTAGTTCGAATTAACTAATTCGAACTAAGTTAGTTCAAATTAGCGCTGTAGTGTAGACATACCCTAAGGCTCATAATATTTTCATACCATATTATTTTATGTGATGAAGTTTTTAATGTTCAGAAAAAAAGCAATGAGATGTGCATGAAAATACTGCAAACTCAGCTTATTGGCAATTGCAAGCAAACCTTTCCAAATATAGGGCTGGCGCCTGGAGACATTGTACCTGAGGCATCTACAGCACCTCTGAGAGTGTGTCTGACTGACACACCTTTTTATCATGGGTCAGTATTCGCTCCCCCCACATGTTGGTGTGGTGGAAGTAGGGTGTTGGTCCCTTCATGCCTTACCCCTATGAGGCTTCCAGCTCTGCTCTTAGTGCTAGATTATCCGGTGCTTGCATACCAGGAATGTGATTGTGAATGATTCCTGTAAAAGGGGCAAGGCAAATATCAGGATAGAGTAGCTAACAGAATTGCTGGGACCCTGGCCGGGGGGTGGTGGGGTGGGAGCATGCTCCATGATCCTGGAAGGGGCAGGGCCTCTGGCAGAAGGGGTGGGGCCAGCTAGCCTTCAGCGCCCACCAGCCCTTAGCAAAACATAGGGTATGTCTAGACTGCATCCCTGTGTCATCAGAGGGATGCAAATTAGGCAGGTCGACATTGCAAATGAAGTGAGGATTTAAATATCCCACACTTAATTTGCATAAAAATGGCCGCCGTTTTTGCCAACTCAGCACTTTGTCGGCAAAAAGTAGCAGTCTAGAGGGGGATCTGTCAAGAGAGAAAGCCTTTTTCAATAGATCCTGTAAACCTCCTTACAGGAGGCATAAGGGATCTGTTGAAAAAGGCTTTCTTTCTCAACAGATCTCCCTTTAGACTGCTGCTTTCTGCCGACAAAGTGCTGAGTCAGCAAAAATGGTGGTCATTTTTATGCAAATTAAGCATGGGATATTTAAATCCCCGCCTCATTTGCAATGTCGACCTGCCTAATCTGTATCCCTCTGCCAACAGAGGGATGCAGTCTAGACATACCCATAGAGCATGCTGCATGGGGTTCCAGTGGCTATTTGAAGGGCCTGGGGCTCCTGCTACTACAATAGCAGCTGGGAATCCTGGGCCCTTTTAATTGCCAAGTGCTGGGGCAGTTGTCTCTTTTGCCCCTTCCCATCAGCGGGCCCATAGCCGCACTCTGTCTCCTCACTTGGGCAGAGATAGGCACAGTGTAGCTCCTGATAGGCATAGCATGGTGTACATAGGCCAGATCAACAGTGCTAAACTGATTTATAGCACGTGGAGATTGGGCACAGATCTCTAAGGTAAATCTGGTTTGTGGTTCTATATTGGCATTTTCTACATACGAAAAGCTCTGTTTCTACACCCCTCCTCCCCACTCCTACCTTAAATGTGCCTATTTTTATTCATTCATCTTCACAGCAACCAGATAACTGAATGCAGCTGAATGCATCCAACCCTCCTTACCCCTGCCTCCAAAACATTAGTGTATTTGTATCTAGGCAAAATCTGACCAAGCTTGCATTTGAATGCAGATTTTAAGCATGATCATAGATATCTCCACTTGAGCCTCAGAAAGGAACTTTGTAGATCATAGTGGAATCTGAATACATTTCACAGAAGAACGAAACAGTTGAAAAGTAGTTGCTGTCTGTAAGTAGTATCTATGAACTGGTTCATTTTATAGCAATGAGCATGAGAACTTCCTCCTGTGAGTATACTCTTAGTTAGTGTTGATTGGAACATTTCTGATTAAATTTGATTGTGCTGAAGCCAAAATATTTTGAGAGAGATTGAGACCAATTTGGAGTACGTCTAGACTGCGTTGCTATTTCAGGATACCGGAAGTATCCCGAAATAGCAACGCCACATCTTTAAAAGCACCCATTATTTCCCAAAATAGGGATTTGTCAGAATAGTGCCTTATTTTGAAATTTGGCACTGTCTACACAGCGCCATATTTCAAAATAAAGCTCTTTCGATTTAGACTCGGAATAAGCCACATAATTTGTTTAGCGCAAATTGAGTAGCTTATTCCAACAGAAGGGCGCTGTCTAGACGCACCCAAGAGACAGAGGTTTTCACACTCGATAGTTTGGTGGCTAGAATAATGTCCTGGGAGACTCAGGTTCTGTTCCCTGCTCTGGGCTTCAGAGTGTTCTGGGATTAAAACAAAACAAAAAACCTCTCTGTTTTATATTTAAGAGAGCAGGGATTTGAAGCTAGGTCCTACACTTCCCAGACTAGTTCCCTAGCTACCCACTGACTTTTTGACACCTATTTCCCCATCAGTAATCTTAGGTTTTTTATTCAAAAATTGAAATGCTGACACCTTTCTGTGTGGCTGAAAACATTCACAACAGTTTGTTTTTCACTGAACTGCATAACAAAAACAATTCTAGAAACTTGCATAGTTGCTATAAAACAGGTTTGCCATCCTCAGGCCAGCTCTTCTTGTGCTGATGCTGCCACTACAGAAAGCCAACATTTCGCTGCCTGTATATCATCTGCTGTTTGTATTGCTGCACATTTTGATAGATCAAGGATCATACAAATCCTCAAATACAAGTAAAACACTTTCTGTCTATCGTAGAGAAAAATGGAATAAGATCACTGAACTTTGCCAGCTGCTCTGTGAATTGAGGACCTTGAAAAGGAGGTACAACGGCAACAAAAAGTAATGGTCTGGATCATGGGCCAGTATTCCTCAAGGAGCTCAAGATATTTTATGACGGGCATATAGAACTTTGGAACTAAACATGAGTTTTCCTTACAATGGCACCAATAATGTTTTAAATAGAGAAGGAAGAGTAGTTTGTTAATCCGAGCATGCAATTGGGAGCTAGGAATTTTTGTATTCACATTTGAATCAGCCTTTTCATTGTTGAATGGGCCTCTAAAATATTTAATCAAACTAGAGGGAGGGGGTAACTTATATTTGACTATTCTTGTCATGACACTATGTACCATGCCGGCTTAAGGATATAGGAAACTGAGTCATGGGGTAATTTTCAAAGGCACGTATGTCCTTCTTTCCTGACTTTCAATGCAAGATAAGTGCCTAACTGGCATTTGTGCCTTCTCAAAGCCCCTCCCCTCTTGATCCTTTGTGATGCATCCCAAACCTAAATAACTAATGTTAAATGAGAAATATGTGTTAGAGGCAGAATCTTTAGCATTTCATCCAATCTTCTGCTGCAGAAGTGGAGCCTAGCTACTTGTCTTGTTCAGCTCTAACAATAAGTTTGCATTGACGTAAAGTTTGAAGGTTCTTTCCAAGGATAGTGACTTGAAAGTAATTTTTAAAGCAGAAATGGAACTGTCTTTATATTCCTGCCCCTCACTCTTTCCAGGTCCAGCTCTGGTTTCCCTCTACATGCAGGTCATGCAGCTTTCTCATCCATGGAAGAGGGAGTACTGAGAACAGTAGGAAGTCAGTCTCCCTGTTCGCAGAGTCTATGCCCTGCCCAGAGTCGTTACCCATATGCAGAATACACAGTTGTGTAGGTCACCTGGAAATATGGGGCACCACTGGGTCTTCCACCTCTTCCTATCCCTGTTCTGTGGCTCTGCTTCCTCCAGAGAGGATCTAGATAACTTAACAGTGAAAAAGCCAGCCAGACCTATTAGCAGAACATAGACCCTGTGAAAGAGCCATTAACGTGGTAATGAAGCCATTTAACAGACATTTGCCAACCTCGGATATATACTGTCAGTTCCTGAATTTACTGTGTTAGTCTAACACAGGACCTTAGTTCAAAATTTGTTTTAAAATATTTTATTAGTGTGCTGCTAAAGATTAGAAAATCACATCTCTAAAAAACAGTCATCCCTTCTAGCAGGCATTGGCCATGGGGCAGCTGTTTAATGGTTCTGCTTAAGGCCCCATAAACACTACGGATGGCCCTGCCCCTGCTGCTGCCCCTGCCCCATATGAACCCACAGCTCATCTTGGGGTGGAACATATACACTCTTACTCTGTGAGGATGATTCATGCATAGTCCAGTCTGTCAGCACTTAGGGACTGTGTTTATACAGATGGAATCTTTGCAGTTTTTAGGTGCCAAATTCTAAGGGTACATCTACACAGCAGTGTTACTTTGGAATAACTTACATTATTTTGAAATAACAAAGCACGTCGACACAGCAAGCCATGATTTGAAATAATTTTGAGATGGCGGACTGCTTACTCTGACTTCTGTAATTCTCATTTCACGAGGAGTAAGGGAAGTCGAAGGAAGAGTGTTCTTCCTTCAACTTCCTGCTTTGTCAACAGCGCCAAAAAACAAATTAAGCTACTTCGACTTCAGCCATACAATTGATGTAGCTGAAGTTGCGTATCTTAATTTGACTTTTGCCCTGCAGTGTAGATATGCCCTAAGAATCAACATTTAGTGTATGCCTTTTTCAAAGGCTTATAACTTGGCCAAATTTGGGCAGATTTTTGGGGTGTGTGTGTGTGAAAATCTGCCATATTTTAAGCCCTAGCTTCAGCGCATAGTTCGAACGAGGGATGCAAATGTAGGCAACCAAAATTGCTAATGAAGCGGGGATTTAAATATCCCATGCTTCATTAGCATGATCTTGCCAGAACATTGCTCTGCTCAACAGTTGATTTGAACCAGGAAGTGCGCGCCAGGACGCGTTAGTTTGAACCAAATCCCTTGGTTCAAATTAACGTTAATTCTCAAAAAATGAGGGTTTGGTTTGAACTAACGTGTCCCGGTGCACACTTCCTGGTTCAAATCAGTTGTTGAGTGGAGTAACGTGCTGGCAAGATCATGCTAATGAAGCACGGGATATTTAAATCCCCGCTTCATTAGCAATTTCGGTCGCCTACATTTGCATCCCTAACTCAAACTAGGGAGCAAGTGTAGAGTGTTAATACTTTTCCATGAAACTGTTGTACATTTTTTTAACATAAGCAAAATAAAATATTTTCCCTGTTTTTCTCAGAAATGGATGAACCATTTTTGCTGAAACTTACCAAAAAAATCAGCCTTAGGCTGTAAATTTCCTGAGTTATTAATGTTTTTCCAACTTATAAACAACTGAAAAAAAGGTTTTTCATAATAGGAAGCAAAGAGCTATCATAAATATAGGCTGTACTACCAGCATTTACTATAATAAAGTGAAAGTGCTAATATTATTAATAGTTGTTCATGAAATACAAAGGAGGTGGAAGATGGAAGAAGAAGATAAAGGCCAGATTTTACTCTCAGTTACATTGAACTAAATTCAGAATCATTCTCTTAAAGTCAATAGAGTGACTCCAGATTTACAACAATGTTCATGAGACCAAAATCTGACCTAGGAAGCATGTCTGATATTGGTAGAAATTCTACTAAGGCTTGATATATTGCAGAGTTTGTTTGTGAGCAGTTTGCCTGTGTGGAAAGATTACTTCTGTGATGTTGCCAAAGTTAATGAGACTTTGGCAGTTACATACTGGTAGCAAATCACCCAGTCACACAACTTAAAGCTGCCTCAGGGAAGCTTTAATTTGTGTACCTAACTGTCTCAAAATATTTCTCAGCCTTGCACTTTAGAGTCAACATTGTTTACTCATTCAGGAAAAATCTCATCCCCATCTCCCTTGCTATGCCCAGCTGGACATGCCCTAACCTCTCTCTTCCTTTAACATACTGACCAAACATCCCTTTGAATAGTGAATAATTAAAGTGAGTGAATACTAGTTTCAGATATGGGTAGGCATGAGAGATACATTCCATTACTTTTCTGTCTTGGTTACATGGAAAATCTAACTTAAGCAGAATGTATAGCCCCATAGTATTTATTTTAAAAGTAATGATGCATATTGCTTGGGCTGTTAAGGTAACATTGTTTTTGAGCCCCTAATGAAAATACTTACCTTTTTCATTTTCCCCTTACATAAGTTGTGTATATTGTGTTTTCCTTAGGAGAGACTTAACATCATTCTACATTATGATGGCTAAATTCTAGAATCTTATCATTTCAGATATGAATAAATGGAATCCTACGATCACCAAAACAAAGAAAATGTTTTTAGGGGTCCAAGAATTACAAGTTAGAGTGAATAACAAAATGTTTGTGAACTCATACAATTACCTTTTCTTCAAACCTCTAAATTCAACTTGTGTTGAATACTTGGGACTTTTGCTGTATGTATTGATGGCATAAGCCTGAGAAATCCCTGTAACAGCAGAAGGCACCAAATGAAATGAGGTGAAGCTTGTGTATGATATCACTGGGATCCTAGAAGACAGGCAAAGCCACAGCTACATTCTGGCTTTTGAAGTTCTGTATGGTCAGGGAAGTCAGGGAAGAAGTCAAGTGAGGGAGCACCCATTTCCTGTAAAACCAGACTTTCTCACATCTGACCCTCAAGCATGGAGACCCTCCACCAGCTACTAGAAAAACTCATCTGACAAAGTGGGTCTTTGCCCATGAAAGCTTTTGCTCCAACACTTCTGTTAGTCTATAAGGTGCCACAGGACTCCTCACCGCTATTGCAGATTCAGACTAACACGACTACCCCTCTGATACTAGAAAAACTCAGTTCAGTTCAGTACTGGACTATGTTCTTTGGGGAGAATGTGAGTGGTAGGAGATACAGGGGATGAGGCATTGCTAGGGAGACACAGTTGACTTGCTGAAACTACTCAGGTGGTTCTTTGTATTATCTCTGGTGCATGTGGATTAATCCAAGAATGGACCTCTTGACCCAACTCTTCCTGTGGTGCTGCCATGGAATTTTGTTGTACATGACACAGGGGATGTGTCTGTAGGTAAGGGAGCTTTTGTTCTGTACATAACAGTCTATAGACACTAATGGTCCTTAATCCCGGTAGAATATTATGCCTGTGTTTTGGTGGAGAAGGAATATTTAGTAGCTCATTTTGATGTGCAAATAGTAGAGAGAATTTGGTTCCCACACGTTAGCTATCTTACTCACTTTAAGAGAGAGAAAGTGAGATACCATAATAAACCTGTTTAACAGAAAGTTTCCTTACAAGTCCTCAGAAAGTAGTACATCATGAAGTATTTTATACAAGTCTAGAAGGCACTAGATTTAAATTGTCTTATAGGCTGGTATAAAAAATTAAACATTACATAACAAATTAATAGATATTTGTGTGTGTTGCAGCTATGCTTTTTCGTTTCTGTCACCTGCCTGGGGTGAACAAGACTGCTTAAAATGTCTATTTAGTAAATTTGATTTCTATTTTCATTTTTTCCTTAATGAAAAAGGGAATTGAGATCTCTGGATGCTTATTTATCTCTTATGTTTTATCTACTTATCTGTCTATGGACACATTGCTTTAGAAGTGTTTTATATTACTAATTAATTTAATTGCACATACTTTAGTCCATGTTAACACATTTTCTATTATATGCTCTAATGTGATACAGGACCCTCCCACAGCAACCTCACCTTAAAGCTTTAATTGCTTCTCTCTAAGCCTCAGCTCATGTTTGATTTATCTGATTTCTTTGTATAAAGATTCTCTGGTTTACAATGTGTACACAAGTCATTAAATTGGTGTTGATGTTTATCCAACAAACTTGCCAATTGGTTGTAGTATACATCCCTTTATGAATTTATGACTGGGCAATAAAGACAAGTGTCAGAAGCCCTGTGGTCTCTGTTGGGCCACTTTCCTACTATATATTTAAATAGACATAGACAACCTGGGCACTTTCACTGACTTAAACAATGAGTTAAAGAGTTGATACCTTCAGTCAAAATCAGCTAAAGATTTCTAGTCACATACCGGCAAGAGGGAAGAGAAGGGTTAGAAGAAAATACAGTTTGAGTACGTTGACAGGCAGTTTGGAATTTATTTGAGATATTGTTTATAGTACAGGAGACTCCAAACCAAAATGCCAGATCCAAGCATCTACGGGCTATTTGAAGTTCAGAATCTGAATCCAAGTTGTGCATCTCAACCCATATCTCTTGTCCCCAAATACGTAAAAACAGATAACACATATTAAAGTGCAAGAAAATGAGCTATAATAAATAATCAATGTTGAGTGGGAAATCCAATCCTTGGCTCTGTCATCTCTCTTCAAATAACATAGGACATACGGTAGAGTATTTTAAAGTTACATTTCAACAGGATGCGTATTCTGAATAGTATTCCTATTTACAAATAGCTGGCAATACAGGGTCTGATCTTGCTGAGCACTCCATCAGAATGTGAGTCTGCCTGCGCAGCATTTAGGATGGGGGACTTGATAAATAAAGCTAAGAAAATGCATGTGTGGTTTTGAGTGTACTGTGTAGGTGCTATAGTGTAGCATTCTGTCAAAGAATAGGTCTGTGATGTATTTATTACTACAGGTTTGCTTTCCACACAGATAGTCATAATGATTCTGTGGAACCTCTTCATTTGTCATTTTTTATCTCTCATTAATTAGAGCTTCATCCTGCTTTTGTTACATTTGGACAATTCCTATTGACTTTGAAAGGAATTTGTCTCACATAAGGGCCAATGGTTTCAAGTTATCAGTAAGTGGCTCTCACTGTAGTACATGAGGAAAAGAAAGAGTCAGGAATTTTAGCTTCTCTAAAGCCATGTCTTCACTAAATGGAAGATTGACACTGCCGTGATCGATCTTCCAGAGTTCGATTTAGAGAGTCTAGTTAAGACTTGCTAAATCAAACTCAGAGGGTGTGTCTGCGGGCAGCCAGTACTCCTCCTTCTGCGGAGAGTAAGGGAAGCCAATGAGAGTGTTTGTTTCCATTGGCCTTCCAGGAAGGCAAATAAACTCAAAACAAAGTACGTTGACTCCAGCAATGTAATTAAGGTAGCTGGAGTTGTGTATCTTGATTGGACATTCCTTTTTAGTGTAGACTTGGCCTTAGATGCAGGGCAATTTATATATGTATAACCAAACAATATCCTCACAAGAGTCTCATAAGTTGAAAATATTTAAAGAAAAAATTAATTAAAGCTAGTTAATTTCCTAAAATTCACAGTATTTTTCTCCTGATTTTAATTGTGTGTCTCAGGATATACCACATTTTTCTGAAGGCCCTTGCCAGCTCTTGGCATTTATTTCAGACCCTCAATTTTCATTTTAAATCAAGTAAATTTCTAGCTCTTAAGGGTGCATGAAAAAACTTGAAAAATTGACTTGACCACACTGTACAGGTTCAAAAGCCAGAAGACAAATAAAGAGATGCCAAAATGTATAACTTTTTTAAAGGGTGAAGGGGTTGATTCTCTATTTTTGAGTAGTTAGGGTTGGAAATATTGCATACTTGTCTTACTATACTCAATTCTCTATTAAAAATGTTCCACATGTATAGTAATGAATAATATCTGCTGGCAAATTTTTGCTGTACAAAAACAAAACAAAACTGGCAAAAAACACAAGCATTTTTGCCTGGATTATACCAGACTGAAAAGCTTTTAAAGAGAACTACTCTAAAACTGGAATGGGCAAAGTTAAATAGCTTAGAGCCCAATTCTGCAAAGACGTCTCACCAGATACAAAGTTTATTACCATACGAGGTCCCCTTGGCATCATTTGGACAGCTTATTTTTGTAAACAACATGTCTTGTGGTAAGTCCTTGCGGGATTGGGCCCTTGTATTATAAACGTAGGCCTCTGGAAGACCAGCTTTTACTGCTCATATGTTTGGCAGGCACATTTGCTAATCAGTGCTGTTCTAGAACCTTACACCATCTCAGTGAATATAAATTGATGGTGTAAAGCAAATGGGCAACTGGCAGGAAGCCAAAAGTAGATTGGAGGGAAGACAGCTTATTGTTGTGGGGGCAGCCCAGTGTTCTACAGCAGAGCTTTCTATTCACAACAGCTCTGCATAACTGCTGAGTTTGAGTGTGGCCTCTGAAGTGTATGAAATAATAACAGTTTTATTTCTCCTGACACAAGCACGGAAGCTGTTTGCTGCCACCTCAGAACTGTTACCCTGTAATGCAAAAGTACCAACAAGGCAGGCTGGATGCAATGTTATTATAAACAGTGCAGCAATAAACTTCAGTAAAATCCCATTATACTGCGATAGCCTGTTTGTCATGATAAAAGTTCACTAATGTCTGTGGGAATGGAGATCTTTATTCACTGATCTTTCTCTGAGTCTGGTTGAACTTTTATTACCTTTGTTATTTTTTGCAGCAGTAATTATGGATAGACTTGAAATACAATGTACATGTAGACCTGGACCCTCTGCTGGTTTAAACTGGTGTACAAACTACTTTCTTACTTCTTTTAATGTTTATTCTTTGGCCTTTTGTTATTAGCAATCTTTGCTCACTGTGCTTGTTTGATTACAGTAAAGATCTTGATTAATACTATATAAATAAAAGGACAGATGCAAATTGGTACACAAATATGTACATCATATTTTAAAATGTGTTAAGCAGTTATGTAGTCCCAATTTTTATTTGTATGCACATATATCTTAGGTTGGGGATTTCAGTGGTGTCTAGGGGAGTCTGGCACTCATCTCCTATTGAACCTCGGTGGGATTTGTGCGCTTGAATCCTTTAGGCTCCTTTGAATATCACAACCATAATGCCTTTCATTCCAAAGGGTCCTAATGAGTTTTGTAAGCCTCATAAATATATGAGTTATTCCAGGAATTATTTCATTCACCACTGAAATGCAGCCAATTCTAGGGTGGAAAAATAATACTCAGTCACACTTTGTCCTTGGAACACTTTTTCATTGACAGCTTCAGAATGCTCAGCACTTTTGAAAATCAAACTATTTTCAAATTTTCTGAATTGTGGTCCCGATTCTATTCCTTGCTATGTAGTTGATTTAACATGTGTCCTTGTGCAAGTCATTTGACTGCCTTTTGCCTCAGTTCTCTCATGCACAAAAAGGTATATTTCCTTCCTTCACTCGAGTGTTGTGAGGTTTTATTCACTCGATGTTTATAAAGAGCTTTGAGATCCATGTGGAAAGTATTCTAAACTGATAGAGGAGTATTATTATAGTGTGAGACTTTGAAACTCCTGAGCCTGTATGTTTAGATATGGTGTGCTTTTATTCTCAAAGATTCAGATAGATATGTTAAATAAATACTTTACAATCCCAGGGTGAACTTGGAGAATGGTCTTTCAGATTGCAATATAAACTCACAATTTAAAATCCTGAAAATGAGACCTGGCAATTTCATCACTGTTATAATAGTAGAGCTGATAAAGAGTGAAATAAAATAGAGGGGTTAAAGCTTGAATTCTCCCTTGTAAATTAATGGAAAATAACACAGAATCATGTTATATGTTTGGGAGGAAGTCTGTGCTTTCAAAGAAGCAAGTGTGTTATGCAAATCAAGCGTTTCACTAAGAGGCAATTCCTGTATCCAATAACTAGATGAGCCAACTCAGCTGTGTCTAGAAAGCCAAGAAAATAGCATATAGATTAAGGTTGCTCAAACCTTTCATTCCTGAATTATTTGTAAAGATTATGCAAAATGTGCCACTTATGAATAAAGGGCCAAATCTTGCCCTTCACCACTAGTTGAAGAGGGAAGAATGAAAGCAGACTAGTCATAAAGTGCAACAGCATATCTATAATTCTACAGGAGAAGGAGGGGGAGCTGGGCTGTGGGGAAGCTATGCAAGAAGATTATGCAGCTTCTTCTGTCTTGTGCAACCCAGCTCTGAGATGGCTTTCTCCACTAGAGTCCATGGTGGTGGGTGTGGAGGGGCCAAGGTGGGGTGAGTGTATATCACTGAGTCTGCAAGCTGAGCAGACCCACGGGGCCACAACTTCTTACGCAGTCAACTGTTGGAGTGGGGGAAGAAGATGAGAAAACTGGTCACTGTTTCTGCTATAGCTATGGAGTGAGGCTGCAGGACTTTACTAGCTGTGGCCAGGTTACAAAGGGACTTTAGATACTGCCTGCAGATTGAAGGGGGAAGATGCCAAACCTATTACTCCTGAATAATGGGAGGGATGTCCCCTTAACATCTTCAGGCCATGAGGATTTTGAAATTGTGTGTAAGGGTGGCCATTATATCTATGTACACCAGGACCTTCTTGTCTCCTCCGACTTCAATTAAAATCAAACATCCCATTCCAAAATCAGAATATGGGTATGCGTGTATCATGTATCAGCTGTAGTGGCAATCAGGGTACTGAAACCACAGCCATCACCATGGGATCTGAGCATCTCTGTGCAATACAGCATCCACTTTGTAGCAAGGGAAATATTGTCTATGGTAGCTTTGTTTTAGGGAAGGGACTGTTCTAGGGTCACTATCCACCCTGATAATTGCAGAACTGGTCCACTTTTTGAATTCCATGTCTGAATGTCAGTTTCAGCTCTTGCTGGACACACAGAAGGAGAGAGGCAGCTGTTAACAACTGGGCAGCTATTGTAATGTATCACTTCATAGGCTGTGAAGTATATGCACCATCTTGCAGATGGTTAGTTGGAGTAGAGCATTTTATTGATTTCAGGAATTTTTATTAAAGGCTAACCCCCCTGCTCCAAATGGTTTGCCAGAGTAGCTAAAGATCAAGTACATTTCTTGTATTTCAGGCCACTTAAACACAAGCCCATTTAAAACTTGTTTTGCAATGGAGAGTTGGTATGAATTTCATTTTCAACAAGATGGCAACCAGAGATTAGTTAGCTAAATAGGCACAGAAAAGTTGATGAATTCTCTAGGGACCAGATTTTCAAAGGTGCCTAAATTGCAGATAGATGCCTTGTAGGGTTTTAAAAAAGCATGTAAGCCAGTTAAGCACCTAACTTCAATTGAACTCAATTGGTGTGCGGCACCTAATTGATTTAAGTCCTTTTCTCAATCCCATTAGGTGCCTATCTATGTGCATCTGTAGGCACTTGAATGCCTTTGAAAATCTGGCCCTGCACATGTGGTTTCAGGGGATCATCCTCTATCTGCTCATTGAAGCACCTGGTCATGCAGCATTCTGATCACCTCCTGGATGGTTCTCAGTAACCACAATGTCCTTAGAAGGCTCCAACACAGTGAAAAAACTGATCGGAAAGCACTTCAGTCTGGGGAACACACAACCTAATGTTGCTAGGTGCTGAGCACCCTCTGCTCCTCCTGAGATCAGCACAATTGAAGGTGCTCACCGTAGAGCTCGTGTGTGAAGCTGATGTTGGTCAGGCCTTTTACTGTGTGGGAGTATCTTCTACACATTCTCCTACTCATTAGTTTGAAGACGTCATACATTTTTGGCAGTGTTTGTACCTACCTTCCCTAAATGTGCCTGTGCAAATCTGTATGGGTATGTCTACACTACAGCGCTAATTCGAATTAACTTAGTTTGAATTAGTTAATTCGAACTAAGCTAATTCGAACTAACGGATCCAGACTAAAAAACTAGTTCAAATTAGCGTTTTGCTAATTCGAACTAGCATGTCCACATTAAGTGGACCCTGAATCAGGGTTAAGGATGGCCGGAAGCAGTGCCGGCAGGGCATCAGATGAGGACTTAGAGCGTGGAGCTGCTGCCTCAGACTAGCCGAGGGGTGTGCTTAAAGGGACCCGACCCCCACCCGGGACAGACAGTTCTCAGGAGTGCCCCTCTTGCAAAGCAGTCCTGGCTTGGAGTGCCCTGAGTGCCCACACTGGACACATCACATTCCTCCCTCATCTCCTTCCACTTACCCTTCCCTAGCCCCCCTTCCTGATGTACAAAATAAAGAAAATGTGTGGTCAAAAATAGAATCTCTCTTTATTGAACAAAACTCGGGGAGACTGGGAAAAGGAGGTGGGAGAGGGGAAGAGAGAGGGTGGGAGAGGGGAGGGCAACTAAAATGATCAGAGGTTTGGAACAGGTCCCATAAGTAGAGAGGCTAAAGAGACTGGGACTTTTCAGTTTAGAAAAGAGGAGACTGAGGGGGGATAGGATAGAGGTCTATAAAAGCATGAGTGGGGTGGAGAGGATGCATCAAGAAAAGTTCTTCATTAGTTCCCATAATAGAAGGACTAGAGGACACGAAAGGAAAGGAATGGGTAGCAGGCTTCAAACTAGTAACAGAAAGTTGTTCTTCACAAAGCAAAGAGTCAACCTGTGGAACTCCTTGCTGCAGGAGGCTGTGAAGGCTAGAACTAGAACAGAGTTTAAAGAGAAGTGAGATAAAGTCATGGAGGTTGGGTCCATGGAGTGGTATTAGCCAGAGGGTAGGAGTGGTGTCCCTGCCCAAAGTTTGTGGAAGGCTGGAGAGGGATGGCATGAGACAAATGGCTTGGTCACGGTCTTCGGTCCATCCCCTCCAGGGTCCCTAGGGTTGGCCGCTGTCGGCAGACAGGCTACTGGGCTAGATGGACCTTTGGTCTGACCCAGGACGGCCATTGTAAGCTCAGGGCTCAGGGTCGGGGGTCTCAGTGGACCACCTTGACTTTCATGCACACCTGCTCCTGGGTGGCCAGGCTGGTAGCTCTCCTGCCCTAGACGGCCACTTTCCTGTGCCTAGTGCGGAGGTTGTGGACGAGGTCCACGATGTCCGCACTAGACCAGGCAGGTGCCCGCCTCTTGCGGTCCCGGGCAAGCTCCCGGGAGCCGCCAGCCTGGTCCCGGGAAGAGGGGGAGGGCTGGGGGGCATCGGGTGGCTGGCTTGAGCCGTGCCAGGTGCAGGGTCTGCTGGCTGGGTGCTGGCAGGCTTGCACCTGGCACGGGCATCGTAGCCAGCCCGTGCCGCTTTAAGGGGTCCGGGGCCGGGAGGGGGACAATAGAGTTTCTCTGGTGTTGGCCAGAGTGGCCACCAGGGAAAGCTGGGGAGGGCTAGCCTCCCACTAGTTCGAATTAAGGGGCTATTAGTAAGTTCAAACTAGGCTTAGTCCTCGTAGAATGAGGTTTACCTAGTTCGAACTAAGCGCTCTGCTAGTTCGAATTAAGTTTGAACTAGCGGAGCGCTAGTGTAGCGCCTACCAAAGTTAATTCAAACTAACGTCCGTTAGTTCGAATTAACTTTGTAGTGTAGACATACCCTATGTTACCTTCTGTGTCTACTGGTAAGCAAGATATCGACACATGCTATATTCTTATTATTCATCTTCCAAGAAATGAAATAACAGGTGCTGTGAGGAAATAAAGTGGGACAGGAAAGATATAACCAGACTGCTGAGACCGGGCACAATTTATATTTATTAACTGAGATTTTGAAACCCTCTCTAAAGCTTGATGCAAAAAATCTCCATTATTGGCCACATTAAGAAGTTAGTTATCCAAAAGATCATGTGGCATCATAGAAAGCGGCATCAGTATTATAACTGGGCAGAGCTCTGCAGTTTCACTTTGCAGAAGATTCATGTGGATGCATGTGGTACTATTGTTTTAGTCTACTTAGGCTCACACCTATGAGTTCTTCCTTGAAGCATCAGGTTCAACCTCAAGGTGAAACTCAGCCCAATCAGGGGAAATGCGAATGCTTTCTGAAAGACATGCTGTAGTTCAAACAGAAGTTAATTCAGGCAAGTTTCGTTTTATACTGATCAGACGAGATGATCACAGTGATCCATTCTAGCTTTATAATCTGTGAATCTATGAAGTTTCACGTTGCTGCCACATGAAATCATAAATTCCTAATCCCTCGGCACCCCAAACACTTACAAGGTTTGCCAAAACTTGCCCAGACCTTTCACTGAACCTGGCCTGAGCTTTGAACAGTTTGGGTGTTTGTTATGCAAGTGTTGCTTTGCTCTAATCTGGAATGGAAAGTAGTTGCAATCTTTGCAAGTGAGTTTTAGGCTTTGCAAATATAACATAGCTGCACAGTTATTTTTTAGTCTCTGTAGTTGGTTTCAATTAAAACACAAGCCCCTATTTCGTAGTGACCAGAGTTTCATCCAGTTTCTTGTCAGTGTACTAGGTCATGAATATTTTCTGGCAAGATATGTCCCTATTTTATAGCTTCATTAAGCTGCAGACCATACCTTACCCTTTCACTAAAACCTTGAAAAGAACTTTTGTGTGTGCCAAACAGATACCCACTTGCTCTGAGGCTTTTGAAAGGTGACTTGCCAAGTAACAGCAGCAAATTAAAAGGTGCAATGAGAACTAGTGGTTGTATTCTATCAAATCCGGCTACTGAACATGTTGAAAAGCTTACCCAGAGCCATGGTCTCACATATTTACAGTATGAATGGGCCTGTTGGAGCTATGTATTCCCAGAGTTCCCATTTCTTTTGTGATAAACTAGCTCAGCAGATGTAGTTCAGGTGAAAAGGAAACTCAAAAGATCAGTTTGTCTCCTACTCAGAATATATACCCAGAATGAAATGTGATCTTTCTGGTCCTTGATCCAGGGGCCAGATTCTGGTACTATTACTCATGTTGTATGGTGCTTAATTCTAAAGCAGGCCCACTAAATTAATCCACTCCAAAATGTGTACAGAAATGCTCCAAATTTTGTTTGTGTGTTTGTTTGATGAAGATACATATGCATCAAAGAGTCCTAACAACAGCAGTTTGAATTGTATAGTTTTCCAAGTGAGTTTTGCCATTCTCCTGGATTATAAATGTTGACAATGAATGGACTAAACCAAGGTGCCTCAGATTTACCCTAATGAGAGATGCATTGTCAATTTGTCAGTAGCGCTACCAACTTGTCTAAAATGCAAAGCAGATTGCAACTGCCTTCATCTCTACGATGGGGATACAGTCTGTAGACATTAGAGGATTTAGCATGAAATTTATAATCTGATGCAAGTGACTGAGTGAGTGTAATTTCTGTCTGCTTAACCTCCATATTAAAATATGGAAGTTATAAGATGTTTTGTCTAATTATACGGGTGGTGTTTGGCCTAAAGGATGCACACTGACTTCTCCAGAGCTATAACAGTACTAAAAGACAAAACTGAGATCCACAGAGTGCCATCAAAATTAAATAAAACAAACCCTTGTAGCTAACCTTGTTAAACCATGACCCTGTAAGGAAAAACACTAAAAAATGTATTCATTCATTATTCACATGATGGATGAGGAGTTGGTGTAAATGGTGATACTAATGTGTTTAGTTTGTGAAAAGGTCTGTTGATACTCTCTGAGGTATTACACATATGATAATTCCAAAAATATTAATTATATTTTCTAACACCATTTTTGTGCAATTTACATAATAAAATCAGCATCTCAAGAAAATATGGCTCTGCATATTAATCAGTAAAGGCTACTGATTAAGTGCTCAACCCAGAGCCCACTGAAGTCAGTAGAAAAATTTTCATTTCCAAAATTTCCCTAGATCAGGCCCCAAGAATGCTTTTCATGCTTTCATGTATATAAGCAAAATAAATCATTTGTATATACAGCTCTTTTCTGATGTTGTTGCCTAGCTCAATTACACATAGAAAAATGGGAAAGGGCTCCTTTTCTGATAAGCACTTTTCACCCTAGAAAGTGGCATTGGTGCTACCAGTTTCTGAGACAATTTCCACTTGATGGTTATTAATCTGAAATTGTGCTGAGTGCTTTAATACAATCTAAATAGATAATATTTTCAGCATCTAAGCATGCTCTGTAGTGATAACATTCTTTAAGAACACTAGCTAGTTAATTGAGAAAAATATCCCTTTTAAAAACTCATGTTGCCTTCCTCCTCAAAATAAGCTTTTTCCATATATTGTTCAATCCCATCCAGTTGTTTGGATTATAGTTTTCATAACTGATATTCCATAAGGTGTTTAACAGTTATTGCATGTAAAGGATGTGCACAAGATACATTTACTGTTCTTCATCCTTCTGGAATTCTGTATTTGTCTGTGAAATTAATTTTCCATTGTCGTTGCCTTTAAAATTTGTTGCATATATTTTACAGTATTGTGTCATGGTATTTAAGGTATCTAATACATTCACTGCCATTTTTGTTGTTGCTGATATACTATGTAACATCTCTTTAATCCTTCCATTAATCTTTGATTTATGCAGGTCTTTTTTTACTGTATAACTGATGCACCCCTCATCAGTAGTTTTGCAATATCATGTGTATTAGACCAATTTTCTGTGTGCAACATCTGCTGGAGAATCCTTTCTAATTAGGTGAAAAAATGAAACTTGAACCTTGAACTTACGGCTTTTTTGATCCCTGCAGTGTTTGTTTCATGATGGGATCACAAATGGTACTCCAAACTTCAGATTGCTATCTGTTCGAACTTTTTGAGAGGAAGTAACTCAACAGGCTCATCTCCCTGTGCTGCTTTTTCAAGCCCAGCTACCTCCCAAAATATTACCAATGTGGGGCTCCCCGCTGCCTCCAGTGTTGCAAGACAAGTGTAGCAGGGTGTCCTAGTCACTGATCCAATGGTTCTATTCTGCAGTAAAAGGCATCCACCTCCCATTCCAAAGCCAGTGTCTTTTGTTTTAAGCACTGATCTTTGTTCAATCTTACCTCACTGCATTGGAATCCAGTATCCACCACTAGACCCTCTAATTGGAAGAAAGCGTCTTTCTACATATATTAGTTTCCTAGTCTACTTTACTGTATTATTTAGCTTTTTTAAAAGCTTCTTCTCCATGTTGCTTTTATTACATATATTAGTCCTATTTTTTTCACTCTTGGCCTATTCCCTGGACCTAATCATGGTAGACTTAATTGAGCCTTTCTGATTCTCTTCACATTTCTCTACAATTTCTTACTATACACAATTACAATGAAAATTATGTTTACTTGAAAGGATAATTTTCTTAGGTTAGGTTCTGCACCAACAGATGTCAATGACAAATTCTCCATTGGCTACAGTGGGATCTGGACTTAACTCTCAGAATGTTGAGGGCAATTTTTACACACGAGGAAGCACAAACCCTTCTTTGATGCATGATACTACAGATACAATTGCCCAGTCAGGCTGTGGAGAACTGAACTTTGCTTGCACAAATGCATGTGTATGCGTTGTTTGTTTTGCATATGCACATGGGCCTAAGTGTATACCTTTGTTTGGTCATCCTATACTTTCTGGTGTTGATATTTCATAGCCAATTATTTAAGGCTTACTGTCTTTTGTGCATCAAGTGACCTTCCCCGCCCACCCCCGTTAATTAGATTACTCTAGCTTCACCCTTAGATGCTAGAAGCTTAATTTCCAATTTAAATGGTCAAGGTTTTGTTTGGTTTTTACTATTTGCCATTATGTTTACTCCTACTAGGCTGAACTAAAGACAATCTCTTCAGTAACACTGATCTTTAAAGCCACAAACTCCACCCCCACCCCACAATAAATTTGCTTTCTAAAGTTCCACTAATTCAAGCTTGAGATCTTTCCTATAAATCAGGGAGGGGCAATAATTTTTGATGGGGAGCCACTCCAAGAATTTATTCTCCTGTTATATTAATGGAGGAGGTCTGGGGTGGAGGTTGAGTGTAGAAAGGAGTTCAGAGAAGGAGGTTGGGATGCAGGAGGGGGTGTGAGGTCTAGGAGGGAATTTGAGTGAAGGATGGGGTTATAACCTGGGGCAAGGGATTTGGGGTGCAGCATCTAGGAGGGAATATGGGTGCAGAAGAGGATTCTGATGTGGAGAAAGGCTTTAGAAGGGAGTGCAAGGTCTGGGAGGAAGTTGTGACCTGGGGCAGGGATGCAGGAGGCTGTGCAGGGATTTGGGTTGTGACCTAGGGCAGGAAGTTGGGGAGAAGGAGAAGTTGGGGTGCCAGGTGCAGGCTCTGTCCAGGAAGTGCTTACCATACGCAGCTCCTGGCTAGCAGCCCAAGGGGGCTCGAACAGGCTTCCTGCCATGCTCCCTCACTCTGCTCAAAGCATCTGGCATCAGGAGCCATAGGCTGTCTGTGTGTTACATGTTCCTGGGGGAGGGGAGCCTCCATACCCTACCTGTGGCCCAGGCAGCTCCCATTGGCCAGTTTTCAGTTAATGGGAGCTATGAGATTATGCTGGGGGCAGTGGACAGCTTGCAAAGTCCCCACCCCAGGTATGTGGCATGCAGAAAGCACATGGCTCCCACAACCAGACACTTTAAGTGTCATACAGGGTCATGCAGGGCAGGGAGCCTATCTGAGGCTCCCGCCAGGCCACCGGATGGTGGCAGGCTGGATCTGATGGCAGGCTGGCTACTGGTAAAACTGAAATCACTACTGTCATCTCTTTTAAATCTACATGCAAAATGTCTAACCCACCTTTAAGGGTCGGAAAGCCTTTCATATAATATATTCAAAATGTACAATTATAACAATCTTATTTCCAGTTAACTCAACTGATTTTACTTTCCTCTTAGTAACAACCTGAATCTTTTCCTCTGGAACACTAATTAATGTCCTCTCAACAAGCATTTTTTTCTTCTTTCCTAATTAGTCAAGTCTTTCTCCTATTCTTAATTTGCTCCACAGTTTTTTTTTCTCCATAACCCTTTGTCAAACAATTCCATTATTAAATCTCCTTTCAAGATATCCAGAACCTGAAAACTCTTATGTAGAAAAGAGATGTACAAAATTTGTTAATCCTCATGTGATAACATAAGATTTTTGATGTATTTGGTCAGAAATTGGGTTAAAGACAACCCGCTGAAATTTTCACCAGAACTCACAATTTTTCACAAGGAAACAGCCCAAACGCATTCTAGAAGATAGTGCACAAATTGCCAAACTTTTGATCACATGAAAATTCACATTTTCCAAAATCAGTGAAATTCATTTATCAACTTTTTTTTCATTTTTGGGGGGACTGTAGAAAAACTGCAGGCAAAAGCTGTAACATATTTCACTTCTTAGGGAGCTGCTACCTATGAGTCCTCATACCCCTCTTGTTTGAGATGTTATGATATTATTTCCACCACTTTATTGTACATTATTACTTTATTAATCATCCTCGTTCCCTCCGTTAGTGCATCCAGATTTTCCTGCAAATATGCTTCACAAGTATGCATCCCGCTACACAAACAGCTGGTCATCTTCCTTTGCTGTTGTGTCTAAAAGCAGCCATATGTCATCAGCAAACCTCTCTCATATATTGAACTTCCTTAGCACATCAACTTGTCTCTCTGAATCTGTTACATGATGTCTTAATATCACAACAAACTGGCAAAAAACAGAAAGGTGGGTCCTTCTGGTCTCTTGTTCTTCAGCCCAGCAGGAGGTGGGAATATTGTAAAGACAGGGCACCGAGTCCCCTCAGCTGTGTCTATCATACCATTTTTAAAAATCTCCCTCTGCTGCAGATCCCCTGAGAGCAGCAATGGCTCAGAGCAGGTTCTACCCAACACAGTGGTAAAGATGTTTGTGTCCTACCTATGGGGGAACTGGACCAGTAAGAGAGCATTAGGGGGAGTTTAACCAAAAGTGCTAGTGACAATGTAGGTTTGCATCAACAGTGATCCCTCCAGCTATCTAGATTTGGCTGTCTATCCAGGTTCGTAGGCTGGTGCTCATCATCTATCTGAGCACCTCCCAAGTAATTAAAAAAGACATAATAATATATCTCTCTTCCTTCCCAGCAGGTAGCAGCAAATGCTCGATTAGAAGTAAGATGTCTGTGTGGGTGTCTGTGCATGAGAGAAAATGAGAGGAATACTTATTGTGGGAAAGCTAGATCAAAGGGATGAGCTTTGCATTTCGTTCAAAACGCTGTGAGATCAGTGGCCATTCTCATCGAGATGTAAAATCTATATATAATCTTAGTTCTGCTCCTATGAAAGTGCTGTCTCCTGTACTCCTCTTCCCACTGGATAATAATACCTAGCCTGTGTATAGGGCTTTTCATTAATAGGTCTCAAAGTGCTTTACAATGGAGGTAAACATCATTATCCCCATTTTAGGGCCGGGAAAACAGAGGCACAGATCAGTGAACTGATGAGCCTAAAGTCACCCATCAGGCCAGTGACTAAGTCCTGGTTTCCCAAATCCCATTTCTGAGCCTCTAGTTGCTAGGCCACTGTTTTGGTGGAAGAGAGGTGTTATAAAAAAAGCAGGGCTGTGTGTGAGGGACACTGACCCAAGTAGCTAAAGCCAGTCTTATCAAGGGCTTTGAATAGCGGGAGAGAAATTTGGAACTGGTTTGTCTAGTCATCAGGGCAGGACTTCAGAGAGGGGAGCATGAGGCTTGAGGCGCTCAAGGTGACCTCTTGTGTGCTAGTTGGAGCTTTGTCAGGACACATAATTGCATTCGTTGGTACCTGAGTTGGAATGGTCAGACCCAGAGGTACAAATGCAGGTAGTTCAGTGGCCAGTTCTGCACCTGAGGAGGCAAGCTTCTGGCCATCAAGAATGAAATGTGGATGTTTTGTGCCATCGTGGCTTTCTGGAGATTCAGTCACAGTGAAAATTCCAAGAGGTAGCTGAACAATGTAACAATGTGATAGCATATATGCTTGATAGATAGGGATGTTTAGAGGAGGTACGCTCTTCACAGCACTGACCTCGTCTTACCCTCCTCACCTTCATTTTGCCTGGATTCAGCTTTACTCAGCTAATTAAGGAACGGCATTAATGGGCTCAGAAAAGGAATCCTGCCCAGTCTGCTTCAGCCAAAGGGCTGTTGGCTGCTCAGTATTAACTTGCGAAGAGGGTGGGAGATAATGATGTGAATAATAGTGAATAATTAGAATAGTGAATAACAGAACAGAAAAATAGTGAATAATTAGAACCTTTTGGCTTCTGATCATGAGTTCCGTTTCTTGCTCCTTACTCTGAATTTAGCCTGTTTAGAGAGGCAAATAAACCAATCCCATATGAAATGTCATAATCCATGAAATCATTAAATAAATACACAATATAACTACCTCAAAACAGACACAACAGTGTCAGGCATACATACCAATGACACTTTAATTAATAATTGTCTCATTTACTGGAATCAAATATGCAATCCAGACCAAATGAATCTATTAGATATATAAATATATTATATCTCTATCTATATTTATCTATAGAGAGAGGTATATGAAAAATATTTCCAATGCACCCAGAGCTGGTTAAAGCAATGGACATTAAATGGAACATACTTTGTTAAAAATCTTACCTCTCAATCTGCAAAGCATTTGACAGGATTTTAGCTATGAACTCTGAAAATGTGCTCCTTAAATATGCAGGGAAAGAAGAGCTATATGATACCATTCCCCTGTGCATACCTGCGTGTTTAAAGCTGTAATGTCACTTATCTGCAATAGCTTCAGAATGATTCAGAAAACATGTAAAGTTATGACCTGTGCTTTTAATACATTTCAGTCTGGTTCCATGCTGATGAAGTGATCTATCATCATTGCTACCATATTACAGTGTCTGTATTCTTACCAGAAAGTTTAGTCACTGCAGAGGTGGCTGGACTAGCATAGCATATCATCCAACAGCATGTAGACTAAACTATAATTTTAGTTAGGGGCTATGGAAACTGACAACAAATTATTTCTTGTGGTCTTCTTCCAGTTTTCAAGTGCAAACATACCAAAGTTTATTTTAAATTTGAGGCAGTCAGACATTTAGTAATATAGATCAAAGAAGAAATGAAGGCCCCTCTATGTTTATTATTTCAGTATGATGTCTGTTCTAATGAAGTGTAAAAATGCATGTGATCGACTATCTAGTATGAATTTTCTG